>NW_019385629.1:152449-158952 GCF_000671375.1 Centruroides sculpturatus | reverse complement strand
AAATTATACGTGTTTTGGAAATGTTGAGTCGAATTAGTCTAGAATCGGTTAATTTTATAGAAGAAAACCTTTCGAACAGCCTTAGTCCGTAAAGTTCCCACCTATCGGGCTGCGATTGGCTCATGTATTTAATCGTTCCTACAAGGTAAAATTCGATTAGCATGGAACGTATCTAAGCGTTATAGGGGGGTCTACTGTATATATATATTTAAATGTATAGACCAAATTGTTCACATTTAAGTGATATAAATATATATATAAATACTATATTTCTGTACTCATAAATATTTTATCAAAGATTTTACTATGTAATAATTATTAAATATTAAGTTTGATATTTTGAAATTTAAGTTTCGCCAAACATAAAGGTGTTTATACTCCTCCAAAATTTCTGATGTACAACTCTGCTTGCAATGAAGTTCGTTCAGAAAGGATTTTTGGAGAATTTTCTGGAATTTCTCGTAATGTTTCTACCACAAACAAAAGGCAAGTCACCTTAAGCTGTTCACATTAATGTCTGTTAAAAAGGCGAGAAGTACGTACTACCGGAACCAATCAAAAGGATTATTATCCAAAAGTATAAAGAAGGAGACACTCAAAGCATTATCGCGCAGGATGTGTAGCTATCTCAGTCTACAGTCTAGGGAATAATAAAATATTTTTGAGAAAGGAGAAACATTTGTCCAGGTAAAGCTTTAGGAAGAAAACTACTACTCAATTCGAGACAACTACGGTCCTTTCGACGTTATATTTCCAAAAATAAGGAAGATTCCATAGCAGATTTGCAAAGTGGGCAATACTTTAATATTTCGCTATCTGAATGCACAGTGTAAAGATATATCTAATGATACAAATCCAAAGAAAACCTTTCATAAATGAATTATGAAGGTGTAGACGAATAGCTTAGGCCAGAACTAATCTAAAGACACACAACCCGATTAGAAAAAATATTATAGTTGGATGAATAAACATTGCATGTAAACTATGGAAATACAGACAAGAAAGTTATTCGTACTTAAAAGATGAAGCTAATAATCAAGCAGGTTATTAAAACGAGTCCAGAAGCCACAGTCTGTAATGGTCGGGGTTGCATGAGCGTAGAGGAAGAAAGTTGGATATTTTCATTTCTGTGATGGTGCTGTGAACCCTGTTAACACATTGAACGAAGTTCAAAGAAACATGTTGCAAAGACTCTGCAGATTGTAAATTACATATTTTAATAGAAAGATGTTTTCCCAAAATCTAAGCTTCTGATATTTTTTTATAAATGAGTTTTCGTTGCAAAAAAAAATTTGTGCATTATACTATGAATTATATTATGTTTTATTGGTGAACGAAATTCATTGCAAGCGGGGTTGTAAATATAATATTATGAAGTGCTAAATTTAAATAAATAATTCATAATAAAAGTAAATAATATTATCTATTTTTATAGATACGATGGTTCATATTGCAACTTTGTTCCACCTTGTTATCATGCAACGTGTCAACAACGTTATAACAAGCAGACGTTATTGGTAATTGACCCTCATCATCCTTATAAAGGGCCTTTCTTATCGAAATTCCTCTTTGCTTCATGCTGCGTTTGTTATGTACCGAAACATTCGAAAAAGAATTACTAAATTTCACCGTAAGAAGATTAAAAAAGTAACCTATATAATTCTACAAAAATAATTGCTTACTTATTTACAAAATATAATACTTTCTAATTACACAACTTATTTTATGTAAACCTACACAATTTTTTTAGAAATGATTAATTAACCTAAATTTAACTAAAATATNTGAACAAACGAGGGCTCCCTAGAACAAATTTCCGATTAATAACATATTTTTATTTCGTCATAAATTTTTTTATGATAAATTTATGATAAACATAAGAAAAATGAAGATTTTGTTGATATTTCCGATCAACAAAAAAGCTTAGAAGATGACGATACTTTGTAAAAATAAAACGCCATCGTTGGCACGTAACTACCGTGTTATATGAGGAATACCTGTATTTTAGTAAATAAGATTATAAATTGATTCTTATAAAAATGCCTTAGTAATTTTTTTACTTTCAGTTAAACTTTTGTACTACGAACTATCACTTAAAGCAGCGTTTCTCAAAGTGAGTGATAATGCCTTCTTGTGGGCGCTGGAGGCTTTCAGGAGGGCAGTAAAAGTCAGAAAAGTTCTATATATATATATTTTTTTTATTAAAAGTATTAATTTTTCTTTATTTTTAGTAATTCTTTTAATGAATTTTCATTACTTTAATGTAGTGAATATTTAGAACAGTAAAAATGTTATTAGACTCGTTTAATTGATTTATTAAACCTATCATTTGTCAGGAGAAAAAATATATTTTTCCATAGAAATGCTGCTGACAAACATCTTATTGTATTAACAACCCCATGGCTTGTATTGATTAATTGAAAACGCGTTAATGTTAACTGTACATTCATCTTTTTCTGTATTATTCCAATAATTTCGTAATAATTGTTTTCATATTATAATTGATAGGTGTAAATTATCGGAATTGACTGAAGTAATTGCTATTTTACTATTAGTACATTATTAATTATTAAAGCCCAGGTAAAATAATCTTGTTATTTTTCATATGTCTAAGATTATTTATCTGATATTATTTTAAATTCTTCTTATTTTACTGCTAAATGTACAAGAAACGAGAAAGTTTATAATTTTATATCACACAATACTTAACTTTTATTTAAACAAAAGCAATATTAAAAGACGTAAATACAATAATTAGTGTACAAACGTGCTATAAATTAAGTTTTCGAACTATAACAATTAATAACTTATTAAGAAAAATTTGAAAGAGTTGAATAAAAAATTTTTTACGAAATACTTTCCTTGATATATAATTTTTCCGCGTGCTTTTATGTGATAAATTTCTTTGCCAAGACATTTTGCACTAGTTTGATAATCTTTTTGCAGATATAAATATACTTTAAGCTTCTCAAATGTTAGTTTTATTGTTCTTATTCCGAGAAATAACAAGAATTGCTATGTTTATACGACAGAACTTCTGTAATGGAACTCAATTTTTTTCTTGACAAAGAAAAAAAAAAAAAAAAAGGCAATTTATAAATCTGGCAGAAGTTCAATTATATCTAATAATTTTCAAGTCAACTTCTTTAGAAAAGATAAGGTTGTTTTAACAAGTTCATTTAAGAATCTAATAGAAGTAATTTTGGAAATGTCTATTGATAAATTTTCCTGTTTCATTTATTAAGAACATTATCGTTAAATCTAGTAGCTTTTATCTTCTGCGTGATATATTTTTGCTATGTTAACAACTAGTTCGATCAATCATCTGTTAATTGTAAAGCAAACGAGACTGTTAGTGGATCAGTCATTGACATTTATTGTCACCTTACTTTTGTGTCTGATTCAGAACAGATTCTAAAATTGGATAAAATTAACAAATTTTTTTTATTTAACTTATTTTTTTGTAACTTGACAAAGTAATGATTATTTTACATTTTGTGTCTGTAATTTAACTTCAGAAACAAAGACACATTTGTCTTTCAATAAAAAATTTTATAAATATATTATAACCGTTTAAAATGATATAAATATAAGAAAGTAATGCGAATTGTAAAGAAGATACTATAGCAAACAACTTTTTGCATTAGAAGTTACCGTATTGTCACTAATTGTGATACGATAATTAAAAAAAAAATTATTTATTTTAACTTCATGCGGATAATCTTCTGGTTATATGTATTTAAAAGTCAATTTTTAAAGTATGAGAGGAATATACAATGATGCATATTTGCCGTTTTTAAGTTGCAAGTGTGAATCTTTAAAAGTTTTTTTTATTAATCTAAACTTATATCAATCAGATATCATTGTCGTTGCTTTCAGACATTAGCAGTTAAAACTATCACCGTGTTTTTTTAAACCGTAGGTAAGTAAACATCGGTAAAAATAAAGAATGAAATATGAATGTATCTCGGTACTGGAACACAAAATCTGGAAAAAATCGCTCGGCACTCGAATGAACAAACGAGGGCTCCCTAGAACAAATTTCCGATTAATAACATATTTTTATTTCGTCATAAATTTTTTTATGATAAATTTATGATAAACATAAGAAAAATGAAGATTTTGTTGATATTTCCGATCAACAAAAAAGCTTAGAAGATGACGATACTTTGTAAAAATAAAACGCCATCGTTGGCACGTAACTACCGTGTTATATGAGGAATACCTGTATTTTAGTAAATAAGATTATAAATTGATTCTTATAAAAATGCCTTAGTAATTTTTTTACTTTCAGTTAAACTTTTGTACTACGAACTATCACTTAAAGCAGCGTTTCTCAAAGTGAGTGATAATGCCTTCTTGTGGGCGCTGGAGGCTTTCAGGAGGTCAGTAGAAGGCTCAGTGATTAAATATGAGTTTTATTTCTTCTCATTGAAACATTCTTTGATCTTAGAAATAGGATATGGGTCACACCCCATCTATCCTATCCATATAATAATGCATGTTTAAACATTATATTTGCAATAACTGTTTTTAAGATACCTTTTTACATTACTATCTATTGCGTAAGTTAAAAATATGGGAGCATTAGATTTTTTTAAATTTTAAAGTAGGCGGTAGTCGAAATAAGTTTGAGAACCTGTGACTTAAAGTATTATACTGATTTTTAAAATAGTTCAGCAACCAGTTGCGTAACTTTCCCATAAAAAAATTAAAATTGTGGTAGCGCATCTGTTATAATATTTTATATTTAAAAATGTTATTATTAATTATTATAAATTGGCAATAAGCTTAATTTTGAGGGTAGAGGTAAGTTTTATCTTTTAAAATAACGAATTTGCTAATACGAATTGCTAATACGAATAAAACCTTCATCAAGTCGGACCATACTGGAGATAAGACACACGACCTCTTCTATCTCCTCAACCCCATTTAACAGCATTAATGCCCCTAATACTCAATCGTGCATGCAAAATTTAAGAAAATTTCGATATAAGACACAGGAATTATTAAGCTTCAAATTGGGTGAAGAAAATCGCGCACACACATCCACACATGCAGGCATGGGCGTAGCGAGGGGGGAGCCTGGGTGGGCACGGCCCCTCCCAGGGAACCTGGTGCCCTCCCTAGGAAATCACAGCCGAAAAAGTGTTGAGTCGATTTGTAAAAACCTAAAGCTAAAATAAAAGTTTTGAATACTGAAAAAAGGTGAACGGCTTGCTCGGTGCCCAATAATGAACAATAATTTGAAATAATTCAATTTTGTGTCAGGTTGGCCTCCACTAGGCCNAAAAAGCTTAGAAGATGACGATACTTTGTAAAAATAAAACGCCATCGTTGGCACGTAACTACCGTGTTATATGAGGAATACCTGTATTTTAGTAAATAAGATTATAAATTGATTCTTATAAAAATGCCTTAGTAATTTTTTTACTTTCAGTTAAACTTTTGTACTACGAACTATCACTTAAAGCAGCGTTTCTCAAAGTGAGTGATAATGCCTTCTTGTGGGCGCTGGAGGCTTTCAGGAGGTCAGTAGAAGGCTCAGTGATTAAATATGAGTTTTATTTCTTCTCATTGAAACATTCTTTGATCTTAGAAATAGGATATGGGTCACACCCCATCTATCCTATCCATATAATAATGCATGTTTAAACATTATATTTGCAATAACTGTTTTTAAGATACCTTTTTACATTACTATCTATTGCGTAAGTTAAAAATATGGGAGCATTAGATTTTTTTTAATTTTAAAGTAGGCGGTAGTCGAAATAAGTTTGAGAACCTGTGACTTAAAGTATTATACTGATTTTTAAAATAGTTCAGCAACCAGTTGCGTAACTTTCCCATAAAAAAATTAAAATTGTGGTAGCGCATCTGTTATAATATTTTATATTTAAAAATGTTATTATTAATTATTATAAATTGGCAATAAGCTTAATTTTGAGGGTAGAGATTAGTTTTATCTTTTAAAATAACGAATTTGCTAATACGAATTGCTAATACGAATAAAACCTTCATCAAGTCCGACCATACTGGAGATAGGACACACGACCTCTTCTATCTCCTCAACCACATTTGCTGTTAAATTTTGATCTTTAACGATCAAAATTTAACAGCATTAATGCCCCTAATACTCAATCGTGCATGCAAAATTTAAGAAAATTTCGATATAAGACACAGGAATTATTAAGCTTCAAATTGGGTGAAGAAAATCGCGCACACACATCCACACATGCAGGCATGGGCGTAGCGAGGGGGGGGCCTGGGTGGGCACGGCCCCTCCCAGGGAACCTGGTGCCCTCCCCAGGAAATCACAGCCGAAAAAGTGTTGAGTCGATTTGTAAAAACCTAAAGCTAAAATAAAAGTTTTGAATACTAAAAAAAGGTGAACGGCTTGCTCGGTGCCCAATAATGAACAATAATTTGAAATAATTCAATTTTGTGTCAGGTTGGCCTCCACTAGGCCCCCCATAACAAAACTCTGGCTACGCCCATGACGA
>NW_019385629.1:145975-152121 GCF_000671375.1 Centruroides sculpturatus | reverse complement strand
CATGCCTTACGCCGCCCTTGGTCATAGAAATGATGTAATTTGAATATAAATTATTTATAAATACGTATGTCAAGTTATATTTTTATTACTACGTATAATATATTTAAGAGTTTACGACCACTGTGCTGGGTGAGATGTTGTTGAAACAAAAAAAGTTATGCATTCGGTACATCACGTACATAAACAGTGTCGTAATTCGCCAAGTGCAAATCAGCAAATTCGTAAAATTTTTGTTTATTTTGAACAATCCGGATAATCGAAAATCCGGATAATGGAGGTCCGGATAATGGAGGTTCTACTGTAATTAGAAGACTTTTGAACTTTTTAAATTTTGTTAATTATTCATTTAGATTAATATAACAAATCCTGCTTTAATATCAGTTTATAAATTTATTTGTTGCATTAAATGTACAATTCGGAAAATAGTAAATAAAAATTCTGCTATTATATTGCGTAATTTAATACATAAAATTATAAATTAATTTTTATACTAATATTTCTTCAAAAAATAACAAAATATTCACAAAATATTAATTAAGATATCGCTGTTATTTGGCTACAAATGACTGCTTATGAAAAGTTTCTTACTAAACATATCAACGAATAATTAAAAAGAGGAAACAGTTCTCTAAGTTGTCATTTTTTTGTAAAATTCAGTTTAGAAATATGTTGACTCATATAATATAACTGTTAGTACTGTATATGAATCGTAATATCATGTAGACTATATAATTATAAATTTTCAAATGTTACGAAAATATTTTAAAGAATACTGAATAAATAGTGATTACAGCTTTCGATTCACCTAGAAATGCGTAAGACAATTCAAAAATTTTTATATACACTAATCCCTCGTTATATTGCGCTTGTCGGGAGAAAAAAAAACGAGCATTAAACTATAATAACCGCGTACTATAACAACGCGCGATATAACCGAGTACTAAAATTTCTGGGCTTTTACTAAACACATACATAATACCAAATCTTCTCTATTCTTTCATTAACAAGTGTTTCTGGTATAAAATAAGATTAATTTTTCAATACTGAATTTTATTCGTGGTTTATATCGTATTAATTGAGGTTTACGTAAACATCCATACCACGAACTCCTATTTAGCATTGTTACTTTAACAATGACATTTAATGATAAATACTGTCGATATAAAAACAAAATATCATTCGTGATTTTCTTATACAATACTATATTTCACAATAAATCGCTTAGTACAAGATCGTGTAATTTATGTATATTTTTAAAATTATAAGTACAGTAATTGAAAATTTAAAAAATAAATACTGAGCATAAAATAGAACACCAAAACTTATAAAATTACAGAATAAAAACTTTTTAAAAAGCAAAATAAAGTTACTACTGAATAAAAAGTTTAGAACTTTCTATTTAGAAATAAATAAATCTTTTACTTACACATTACGCTGTGAATTCGAAATTCACATTTTATGTGAATTGACGGTATTGCATCAATTAACATAAAAGGGTGAAATTTTCAATTCACAGAAACTTGTAAATGAGGAAAGAGTACTTAAAACCAATAAATAAAGAACTTTTAATATCAAAGGAAAACAAATGATAATTAATCTGTCCACCTGTTTTGCTTATTTAGCACCTGATGAATTTATTGATTTACCTGCATTGGTAGTTCCAAAGAAAATGTAGTAGTAGTTGTAGTAGCAGTAGTAGTTCCTCCAATGCTAGGTAGCATACCGGGCAGCAATTATCTTCCATTGATTTCGATCATGGGCGAGGGCTTCAGCTTCCCCCAAGTCACAATGAGCATTTTCATATCTTGAAGAAAAGTTCTACGCCAAGTATTCCTGGGCGTCCTCGTGGTTGTTTGGCACCAGGGGACACACATTTCACGGCTGTTTTAAGGATCCTATTGTTCTCCATACGAAAAATGTGGCCGGCCAGTTAGATTCTTCTACGGGCAACAATGTTATGAAGTTTGCACATCCCATTCCTTCAGAGATCCTCTTCATTGGTGATATGATCTAAATATCGGATCTTTAGGATTCGTCTTAGGCATCTCTGTTTGAAGACATCGAGCCTTCTGTTGATGTTTCCCCATGTCTTCCAGGACTCACTAGCATAAACAGCTATCGGAATTTGATNTCGATGCCCGCGGTCGCGTTACACAGGTGGTCGTTTAATACAGGTAACTTATACGAAGACTCTATGGATAAACTATTTCGTGCCAGAAATTTTTGCCCGTTTTGACAGGTGCCCGTCGAATGCAGGTGGTCGCCTTAGCAGTTTTCACTGTATATAATATAGATATAGATATATAGATATAGATATTAAAATGAGTTTTATTTTCTATCTCATTCTATATAATGTTCATGTATTGGTTACGTAAATCGTTTAGTAATTAGCCTTAAACTAGCCCGATAGAATTTCGGCATTTGGTTGGTGTTTAGCTGTATAATGTTCTTCGTTTTGCGCTTATCTTTAAATATTTTAATGAATAAATTTATAAATATCTTTATAATTTTAAAAAATGTTACTATATTTTTTTTAAAATTAAGTTAAATATTTTATAACTATAAAAAGTGTAAAGTTATAAATAAGTTAAAACTATAAATTTTACGCATTTATGAATTTTTTCTATTAATACCAAAATTTATCCATAAATTACAAAATAATCCAAAGACAACTCATTAAACGAACGATATTAAGTATCAAAGAACCTTCTCAGATACTCGTATAGTTTTTCCTGTTTCTTCTTTTGCATTAATGAGAGATTTGAGCTGCATGGATTATTTGATATCTAAATTTAAAAATTTTTATCATGTTTCAAACATTTAAATTGCTACCTTTTAAAGCCGAACTTAGATATTTACATCACTGTCAGCGTGTCAGTTTATCTTTGGTATACTTTGATGTATGATTCTAGCTATAGCATCAATCATACAGAAAATAAATGGATTATACATTTAAAATTATTATTGTTGTGTAAAAACAAGAATTATCTCCTAATCATAAATTAATTCCTAAATAAGCCATACGAATAAATTTTAAATCAAAATTAAGCGCTAAATGTTCAATAATTATTCTTTTTAGTTGTTAATGAAAATTAGTCTTTTTATTTATTTGTTTTCAGTTAAACCTGTTAAATATGGAAAACATTAATTATCGAAAAAGAATATACAGTAAGCCTAACCCTTCCGTTATATTGTGCTTGTCGGGAGACAAAGAAAAAGCGCTGAATACTAAAAATTCTTGGCTTTTACTACACAAATTATACATGCTTTGGAATCTCTATCCTCTATTCTTTCATCAGTAAGTGTTTCTGATATAAGCTTAATTTTTCAATACTGAATTTTATTCGTGGTTTATATCGTATTAATTGAGGTTTACGTAAACATCCATACCACGAACTCCTATTTAGCATTGTTACTTTAACAATGACATTTAATGATAAATACTGTCGATATAAAAACAAAATATCATTCGTGATTTTCTTATACAATACTATATTTCACAATAAATCGCTTAGTACAAGATCGTGTAATTTATGTATATTTTTAAAATTATAAGTACAGTAATTGAAAATTTAAAAAATAAATACTGAGCATAAAATAGAACACCAAAACTTATAAAATTACAGAATAAAAACTTTTTAAAAAGCAAAATAAAGTTACTACTGAATAAAAAGTTTAGAACTTTCTATTTAGAAATAAATAAATCTTTTACTTACACATTACGCTGTGAATTCGAAATTCACATTTTATGTGAATTGACGGTATTGCATCAATTAACATAAAAGGGTGAAATTTTCAATTCACAGAAACTTGTAAATGAGGAAAGAGTACTTAAAACCAATAAATAAAGAACTTTTAATATCAAAGGAAAACAAATGATAATTAATCTGTCCACCTGTTTTGCTTATTTAGCACCTGATGAATTTATTGATTTACCTGCATTGGTAGTTCCAAAGAAAATGTAGTAGTAGTTGTAGTAGCAGTAGTAGTTCCTCCAATGCTAGGTAGCATACCGGGCAGCAATTATCTTCCATTGATTTCGATCATGGGCGAGGGTTTCAGCTTCCCCCAAGTCACAATGAGCATTTTCATAGCTTCAAGAAAAGTTCTACGCCAAGTATTCCTGGGCGTCCTCGTGGTTGTTTGGCACCAGGGGACACACATTTCACGGCTGTTTTAAGGATCCTATTGTTCTCCATACGAAAAATGTGGCCGGCCAGTTAGATTCTTCTACGGGCAACAATGTTATGAAGTTTGCACATCCCATTCCTTCAGAGATCCTCTTCATTGGTGATATGATCTAAATATCGGATCTTTAGGATTCGTCTTAGGCATCTCTGTTTGAAGACATCGAGCCTTCTGTTGATGTTTCCCCATGTCTTCCAGGACTCACTAGCATAAACAGCTATCGGAATTTGATTCTCAACGAGATGGATGGTGAGGACCAGATCTTGTTTATCCACCAGAAGACTAGCGCCGCTTTTCCGATGCGGCACTCCACGTCCATTAACGCGTCACTATTTTGGGAAATAACTCTACCCAAGCAGGTAAATCTGTACACCTCCTCTAATAGCTGTGCTATGACGATTACTACCGGCGTTTGGGCAGTGTTACATACATGCATAATTTTCGATTTCACGGCGTTTATTCTGAAGCCAATGTTGTGTGCCTCCTGACCCAATGCGGCCGTGGCGTTCTGTAGCATTGTCTCACTTTCCACTAATAGGGCTATATCGTAAGCAAAAACAAAATCTCGAAAATGGTCCTGGTCAGACCAGTGGATGCTGGCCTGACCAGGACCATTTTCGGACTCTTCTGCCCACGGCATGATATAATCAAGCACAATGGTAGGAATAAAATACTGTATTTATTTGAAAAAAGAAATTAAATGGAAATTGATAATTTAAAATTTATTGACTCAAGTGTTTTTAACATTTGGGGACCCACAAAGCCGCGATATATCCGAATCCGCAATATAATGAGGCGCGATATAACGAGGGACTACTGTATAATCAGCAAACTTTGAACAGTATTTTATATATTATTTAAACTGTTTATATATTATTTAAACTGTAGACCTACTTTAGCAATTAAATATTACATGCAGTTGTAAATTGTACCATGCATTAATCGAGCAAAGTTTACATGACATTTATAAATTAAATATTATTAAATACTTGTATTTTTCTGTCTTTCAAAAACATTTTCGTCCATTTCTAAACCATCAGACTCAGTAATTTACCTTTAATTTTTCTCTTTGCTTTACTTTTCTTGTCAGCTCTATCTCCGCTATCCTTATTAGGATAAATTCATCCCTCCAACTTCTCTCGAACTTCCTTTTTACTGTTATAGACCTCCATTTCGTCATCTACATTGACCATCTTTTATCTCAATCTTTTCATGTATCTGACATCTCCATTTTTTATATTTCATATTTCATATAATACATAAAACATGCAAAATGCAAACTAGAAAATACTGTAACTTAATATTTCTATAAGTTATTAAATTACGGTATAATATTCTCTGTCTTTAATTAAATATAGCTTAATTAAATCATAAATTTCAATTTAAAGACTTGGTATTTTTGTAATATTTAAACATCAGAAATAATATATAATCGATTTTGCTCAAAGCGTATAAATCTGTACACTTCATATTTACTGAATATTTACATTTAACATAAAAATAAATAATCTGCACTTAAATAACTTTTTACTAATATTAAGAATGACTTTTTGTCTTTTACTTCTTTTTTTTGAATTGTGAGAAATTTATTAATCTAAAAATGCTATATATATGTTACTGTGAATGACCGATATTTGGCGAATGTCAACATTCTCCGGTGAATGTCAGCATTCACACAGTCGTTTCGTGTATGTACGAAATATTTGCTAAATATCATTATTTCTTACTTACACCGGCAAATGTCGACATTCAGCATGCACTGATGATGAATGTTGAATAAAAGTATGTTTATTACGTTAAGACAAAAATGCAACTTTTTAATATGTCAAAATAGGAGAAAGCTTAAGTAACAGCACATGTAAATAAACTGTTGAACCTAAAACGAACAGTACATTCTTAATCATTAAAGAAAATAATACAATAATAAACTTACACATAAATTATGTGATTAACGTTAT
>NW_019385629.1:140164-142569 GCF_000671375.1 Centruroides sculpturatus | reverse complement strand
CCGGGAAATCCAACTCCAGCTGTGTTCAAGGTCATCCAGATGTGTAAACAATGACTCATCCGTGTTAAATTTCACAGAAGGGCGACACAAAGGAAGTTAAACTTTGAAGCTTTTTCTTCAAAATTAACGCATTTCTTTCGTTTTTTTCAGTTTTAAGTATTTTTATGTTTAATTGCATTTATATCAAAAATTGCTAGGAACTAAAGCGATTAAGATAGATCTAGCTGTCCTTTACATCCATAAACGTTATATGTCAGTGGAACAAATGGAGTGAGCTTTGAGCGTTCCACGATTTTTGGAGACTGTCCATACACGAGCTTCCTAAATAAGCCTATATGTATGTATGTCCAAGAAATTTTTGGATGAAATACAAACCGCACAACTTCAAAATCGCATAAAAATAATCCGCATAAAATAAGACCTTACAGTATACTACAGTAATAATGGATTTTTTCATACTTTTCGGTTATCCGAGTTTTCAATAATCCGACCAACCCCAGTCCCCAATTGAGTCGGATAATCGATGCTCTACTGCAGTGTTTTTCATCCTGTGGGTCGCGACCCCCAGGGGGTCGCGAAGCCTTACACGGGGGTCGCGGGTACAAGAAAAAGACGAGTGTTTGTAGGTCCTACACTACATTAAAAAAAACTACAATTTCAGCGAGAATCATGGGCCACCCAGAAAATGACAGCAGCAAAAGTGTTAAGCTGATTTCTAAAAGGAAATAAAAAGCAGAAAAGTAGAAGCTGAAAATTGAGAGCCAAAAAGAAAAAAAAATACCGTTGGTGAACAGTTCCATGTGTCTAATGTTACAATTAAAGGAAGTTTCATACTTTATGTGTGTTAAATTATTCTCAATTCTGCTGAAACTTTCATTTTAATCAACAAAAATTTGTCTCAACAGAAAGAAAATTAAATACATAGTTTTTAAAATCACTGATATAGTTTTAATATGGCCCTAGGGGGTTCGCCAGAATTTTTTAACTTGTAAACGGGTCGCGTATTCAAGAAGGTTGAAAAACACTGCTCTACTGTATTGATATTGATTACAACATGGTTAACTGAGATAGAAAGTAGAATTTGACATCCAATCAAAATACTAATAATTCAAAGTTATAAAACTGTTTATCAAAATGGAGATTTTAAAAAATTAAAACAGAGTTTCAATTTTATAATGTGAGAATAGTCCCGAAATTTAAAATTTCATTGAAAAAAAATTAACCACTCAGCAATGACCAACGACTATAGTCGCAAAAAAATTCATATGAAATACCTGGCCCATTTCGTGAAGTCGTAGAATTTTTAGTAGTAGTGGGATTCTCCAACTTTGTTTTGGAATATCTTTTAGTTTACGAGAAATTACAATAAAAGAGAAAACATTAAAATAAATATGAAATTTTAGAGGGCCATCTATCGACATAAATTGAATTTAAACCTCCCGCCATCATCCGATTGGTTAAAAAAAAATTAACCTTTCAACAGTGGAATAGTCAGACATGGTGCTACAAATTAGTTGTGGAGAAAAACGCGTGGGAAAATTTTTAAAATTTTTCCCACGCGTTTTTCTTGTTTCCCTTCTGGTAAAAAATTTTTTAAACAGTTACATCTAGTAAAGAAAAATTCTTCTTTATTGTCACAATTCTTTTTTATGTGAAATTTTTTTCGCGGTAATATTTGCCTAAATTTTTTTTTCAAATTTATATTAAATTGTTTTATTATTTTCTGTTTATTACGGTTCTTCAAAAGTTTTCAATCTATTTTCAATTTTATATAATCTTTTAAAGTTTCATGCATTGAAGTCATGACGATTTTTTCCAACCTGCGAATCAAATTCAAGAAAATGTAATTGACAGTTAACGAATTTCATCCATGATTTTAGATGACGTAACGGTTGTTATGTTTACAACTACGAGGACTGGTAGACTTATCCCCCTCGGACTGTAAAGTGGGTGAAGGTCGTCTGGTGTTCTAGTTTCTGTAGAAGTGACGTAATCATTGTAAATACAGTAGAGCATCGATTATTCGACTCAATTTGGGACTCAGGTTGGTCGGATAACTGAAAAAATCGGATAACCGAAAATAATGAAAAAAATACATTATTACTATAGTATATTAGTATATCACATGTAATTAGTATATCGCTATTAACCAACTTCGCGTTGAATTTTCATCGATGTTAAGCCTAACAATTTTTTTTAAGTAATAATCGTCGATATTGTATCGTTAAAAATTATTTTTAAATTATTTTATCGCTCACAAAACAAACCACCACTCATAATTAGAAAATTAAGTCTCGTTTAAATACTGGCCTCCCTTCAATGGTCGAGCCGTTGATGCCAGCTAAAACACGCAAAAATTTAACAAAAATAATATTAAAGTAGCCAAGACATAGCCAAATATTCTA
>NW_019385629.1:134459-139083 GCF_000671375.1 Centruroides sculpturatus | reverse complement strand
ATGTTACTGTGAATGACCGATATCTGGCGAATGTCAACATTCTCCGGTGAATGTCAGCATTCACACAGTCGTTTCGTGTATGTACGAAATATTTGCTAAATATCATTATTTCTTACTTACACCGGCAAATGTCGACATTCAGCATGCACTGATGATGAATGTTGAATAAAAGTATGTTTATTACGTTAAGACAAAAATGCAACTTTTTAATATGTCAAAATAGGAGAAAGCTTAAGTAACAAACAGCACATGTAAATAAACTGTTGAACCTAAAACAAACAGCACATGTAAATAAACTGTTGAACCTAAAACGAACAGTACATTCTTAATCATTAAAGAAAATAATACAATAATAAACGTACACATAAATTATGTGATTAACGTTATACAATCTTATTTATTGCAACAGCTTAAACTGTTATGACACTTTGAATTGCACAAGAGTCCCTTGCTTTTACAACTGCATTTATTTGTGGAACACTTTTTTTTTGCAACGACAGCGTGTATAGCCTTGTCCTCCACTTTTCGAATTAGCTGCAGCTGCTTCTCTCGGCGATATTTCTTGAGAAGAAATCTCATGTATGGAAAGTAACTTTTCTTTACAAATTACGAAATAATCTGTTAATGGTGTCTTTTATTCGGATATCGCCGACCCCTCTCATCCTCTGCCACTCGACATGACGAACAAATCCCCACCTCACGGGATCAAAAGAACAAAAACACCATCCAGTGACAAAGTGGGCGATTTCCACCAAACCGTTGTCGGGAAAAGAGGTACGACCTTGTCCTACCTCCGACTATCCACAAAGGATTTGGCGACAGACTTCACCTCTGTCGACATCGGCTTTTCGGGTGTCGTTTCGACCTCCACCAAAGCTTATCTGTGCTTGTCGACATACATCGGCAATTGTTCGAATGTATAATAATATAACTAAATATTCGGTCTTTCACCGACGCCTTTTGTATGTGTCAACATTCACCGGAGAATATCGAAAAATTTTTGAAATTTTTAAAAACAAAAGATTTTTCAAAAGATTTTTATTCCAAAATTTAGAAAAATATTATTTTTATTTACTTCAATGTTATTTTGACTACAAGATATTTATCGAAGATAAGATTTAAGCATCTGTCTATCTATCTAGATTAATAAAGGCCCAAAAACAATATATGTAGAGAGTTGTTGACATACTGAAGTATTTATTGTTCAATTACTTCAAACAGAACAAAGAACAAGTGTTTATGATACTTTGATTGTATCGTAAAAATCCAATTTGAATTAGAAACTGAAAAAGAGCAATATATTTATTTAAAACCGTAGTTTTTATTAAATAAATTAGACAATACAAGTATTGTACTGGTTCAAAATATGTGAAAATCTGAAATGAGAAAAAGGTTATGAATTTTTATTCTAATGACCCAAATATTAATACATAAAAACACTTTTAACATTTATATAAAAAAATTAAAAAGAGAATAACTCATCAAAATGATCAAATAAAACAAATATCTGATATAATTAATAGTTCTTTGTTAAATGATTATTCTTTATAACTAACAAGCTACAAGTACCCGTATCGCTGGGTTTTATTTGTTCTTACATTAATATGTAATATAGTTTTTTTTTAATATATAAAAGACTGTTTCTCTTCCTCTACACAATCTTTCTCTGATTCGATGTGTTTCCGTATAATTTTCAAGTTATTCTTCCTTCTGATTATTTCTGTTTCGTCGATAATTTTCTCGTAGCAATGTTAGACGTACTTCTCTTTCTTCCGTGGTTTGATTTCTCCGCACCATTTTTTGCCTTTGAGATATGATTCAAGACCGCAAAAATTCTTTCTTACGCTTTGGCATTGTTTTTTTTATTTTTACTTTTCACACTTCACTATTCACTTTTTATTTTTTTCTGTTATTCGTACACTTTTACTTATGAAAAATCAAGTGAAGCATGTGCGTCACACGCCTCCAAAAGCCATCCCCACTACTCACACATAACGGTCCTCGACTATTCCAGAACATTTTCGACTATTCGAAAGCATTTAAGATTAAGATTAAATTATAGCCAACCTTACCCGTTTTCACATAATGCAAGAATTAGGTCCTCCGTTTCCAGACAAATTAGAAAATTTTTACATAGGTCTAAAAATATGTTCGATTTTCCGCAAAAACGCAAAAAACCGCATCTGTGCCTGTAAATCTTGCACGTCGCTTTATCTTAACACTTCAATTGTTATTTAACCACTTGCATTGTCAACACTTCCCCCGCGGAGAAGTGTTAACAACCTCTCCCCGCGGGGGGGGAGAATTTCACAACATCCCTTCTTAGTGTACATTCTAGTGACCTACCCTATTAAAACCTAATCAAAAACGCAAAAAAAAAGCATCTAAAATAGTATAACAGAAGCCGAGTTCTTCATGGGAAGCGTTAAACCTGTTCCTCTCTTCCGCTGGGGGAATTTCGAAAAATCCCTTCTTAGTGTTCCCATGACGCACCCTATGTACCAAATTTCAATCTTCAACTACTAACCGTTTGGGCTCTGTGCTTAGGGTTGCCACCTGTCCGGGTTTGACCCGGAGACTCCGGGATTGAGTGAGTTATCTCCGGGCTCTGGGGTTAATTAATATTTCTCTGGGTTGTGCAAGTTGAAATGAATATGTACAAAATTATATGCAAACCGTCGCATATATTTCTTCCCCCGTGTACCGAATTACTAGTGTGGTAGTCGTTGACTTAAAGACAGTAGCATAGCGTAGGGGGGGCGGCAGGGGAGTCCGATTGAAATGAGCACAGAATAGTGTTACCATCTGACTTGCCGTCCGGGGATATCGTGCGTAACCTGCCAACCTGTTTTTTTTTTTGCTTGTACTGTTCATTCTTAATGATATACACCTCCAATATCCAACAGAGCTAGGTCACTTGCGTTACTCCAATCCAAGTCTCCCTAGTCGCTAACTGTAACTGATTTAGAAACAGCATGCACTGCAAATTATTCTTCGCATTGTAAAATGATATACGCATGCGTCAGGAATTTCTGTTCGAACAAACCTCACCTGCCGTCCGGGTCAGCGATTTTAAAAAGGTGGCAACCCTATCTGTGCTTCTTAATATGGGCTATTTCAAAGGGCAATTTTGGCAACTAAATGTAATATTGTCGACGATATCAACTTTAATATTCAAAAGAAAATTCAGAACTGGCAAGAGCTCCTCCTATTTTAAGTTTGGGCATTGTGTAAAATATAAATCAAATCAACTTTTTATTAACAAATATACTAAATACACATTACACACTTTATTTTCGATTTATATTGTCACTGTATCAGTTGGACTACTTACACTTCACTGTTTGTTTTTATTCACTTACTACACTACTTTGGAATTTTCATTTCTTTTTCGGTTCTTCCCTTCGTCACTGATAAGAAACTGACGTTCAAACCCACGACGGATCTTGCTTTATATACCCCCACCAATGGATAGTACCACCCATACAAAAAAGGCTTCGAATGGTCCACAATGTTGCAGAACGATCCACAACATTCGAGTGTGTTCTGGAATGTTGTGGAATGCTCTCGAATACTCTCGAATGTTCTGGACTGTTCTAGAAATTTCTAGAGGGCGAAACTTCCATCCCTTATATTTTCAACAACCCGCCCTTTAGGTAAAAACGGGAATTTTCTTCATGGATGTGGAATAGAGGGCTACCACACCATATAACTCCCTTGATCGCACCGGGACTCATTTTTGAGTTTTAGCGGCACGCACATTGTACACTTACCTTTCATATATATACAGTAGAGCATCGATTATCCGACCCCCGATCAACCGTCACCTCGGTTAACCGACAGCGTTCTAGTCTGCAAATTCACATGTCCGCTAGTGATGTAGCACTACAATATTTGGCTATGTTTTGGCTACTTTAATATTATTTTTACGTGTTTTAGCTGGCAACACTGGATCGACCATGAAAGGGAGCCAGTATTTAAACGAGGCTTAATATTCTAATTACGAGTGGTGGTTTGTTTTGTGAGCAATAAAATAATTTAAAAATAATTTTTAACGATACAATAGCGACGATTATTATTTTAAAAAAAGTTTTGTTAGGCTTAACATCGATGAGAATTCAACGCGAAGTAGGTTAATAGCGATATGCTAATATACTAATTACATGGGATATAATAATACTGTAAGGTCTCGTTTTATGCGGTGGATACGTTCTACAGAAAAGCGCATATAAAAAATTCGCATAAAAAAAGACTTTACTTGCCTCGAAAAAGTAGGTATACGTTCCGTAATTTTCTAAAATCGCATAAAACCAAAACAACGAGTTAAAATTAACTTAAAACTGCATAAAAAGTTTGCAGAAATTAATAGAAATAGGCTGCTTATTACTGCAACTTGAAATCAGCAAAATTTACACTCACTACTTATTATAAAAATGAACAAAACACCGCTAAAATAAAATTTAATTTCAAAACAATTACAGTTTATACCTTTCAATACGAAACTCAGAATGATGTAATAGCGACTTGTCGATGGTAAGTATCATGTACAAGGGGAATCCCTGAATTGCAAAAGCTCACTCTAAAAACAAATCACTGACATCTGGATGTGAAGAGTTAATTAAAA
>NW_019385629.1:120044-130550 GCF_000671375.1 Centruroides sculpturatus | reverse complement strand
GGTCATTTCTGTTGTAAAAAGTGAGGTAAGCGATCACGTGACGCCCGTCTCCCCATCGTCTGTAACCAAAACGGACGAAGATGAAATAAAAGCGGAAACACCAGTAAAAGTAAAAACAAACATCGGCGCGTATCTAGGCCTATAAACTTGAACAGGAGCGAAGATGAAACACGACACTTTGTAATTTATGCTAATTACCTTCTAATATTAAAAAATTAAAATCATCAATAAAATTATAACAAAATTAAAGTTTTTTGACTAAATTGGACTAGAAACATATTGTAAAACTGGATTAAAGTAAAAATACTCGTTTTACAACGCTAAATTTTTATTAATTAATTTTTTAATTTGGTGCTTAATTGACCGAGCGCGCGTAATTTTTATTTGACGGGGCACGCGCGTGCCGACGGGTTAAACTGTTATTTGGAGTATTTTATTAGAATATTTGTTTTTGAATCTGAAATTAGAATGACTTCATCACAATGCCTGGCTGAAATTTTTAATCATATTTTTAATTTAGTTAATTTAAAACGTATGCTCTTTACCTTAACCTTTCAACAGTGGAGTAGTCAGACGTGGCGCTACCACGTCTGACTACTCCATTGTTGAAAGGTCGCTTGTGGAGAAAAGCGTGGGAAATTTTTTACGAATTTTCCCACGCGTTTTTCTCGTTTCCCTTCTGGAAAAAAATTTTTAAACAGTTACTTCTAGTAAAGAAAAAATCTTTATTGTCACATAATTCTTTTTTATGTGAATATTTTTTCGCGGTAATTTTTGTTTAAATTTTTTTTTTCAAATTTATATTAAATAGTCTTATGATTTTCTATCCATCACGATTTTTTCAAAAGTTTTCAATTTATTTTCAATTTTATATAATTTTTTTAAAGTTTCATGCATTGAAGTCATGACGATTTTTTCCAACCTGCGAATCAAATTCAAGAAAATGTAATTGACAGTTAACGAATTTCATCCATGATTTTAGATGACGTAACGGTCGTTATGTTTACAACTACGAGGACTGGTAGACTTATCCCCCTCGGACTGTAAAGTGGGTGAAGGTCGTCTGGTGTTCTAGTTTCTGTAGAAGTGACGTAATCATTGTAAATACAGTAGAGCATCGATTATTCGACTCAATTTGGGACTCAGGTTGGTCGGATAACTGAAAAAATCGGATAACCGAAAATAATGAAAAAAATACATTATTACTATAGTATATTAGTATATCACATGTAATTAGTATATCGCTATTAACCAACTTCGCGTTGAATTTTCATCGATGTTAAGCCTAACAATTTTTTTTAAGTAATAATCGTCGATATTGTATCGTTAAAAATTATTTTTAAATTATTTTATCGCTCACAAAACAAACCACCACTCATAATTAGAAAATTAAGTCTCGTTTAAATACTGGCCTCCCTTCAATGGTCGAGCCGTTGATGCCAGCTAAAACACGCAAAAATTTAACAAAAATAATATTAAAGTAGCCAAGACATAGCCAAATATTCTCGTGCCACATCACTAGCGAATATTTGAAATTTGCCGACTAGAACGGTTGGTTAACCGAAGTGACGGTTAATCGGGGGTCGGATAATCGATGCTCTACTGTAAAAGAAAATTTTAGTATATCTTTTACTTAATTTTAAAATTTGTTGTTCAAATTTACACCCAAATATTAAAGCGGTTTAAAATATTTGCATTTGGTAAATATACTTAATTTACTTATAATAAATATAAATAACATTTTAAGATTGAACAGAACGATAAAAAAAATGTGGAAATATTTTTTATATTCATTTTCAGATTTATTACATATTATATTAATTCACAGGTATTTAATTTTAAAACAATATTCATAATTGGCATGCATCAGAAAAGAAACCATAACTTTTGTAAAAGACACTTACCTGAGAGGGTCCAATGCGCTCTGAAAAAGTCGACAGTCTATGTCACCAATCTAACGCGTGACCCACTTTCTCTAACAGTAAAACCAAGTAAGTTACAGTACAATGATAGACATAAACACTAACCATAAAGATCATAAATTCTTAAAGTTCTTCTAAAGTCCTCCATTCAGTCTATGATATAGTTCTACATAATAGCACTAAATCGGTAGACATGTCTAAATAACAGGCTTATAAACACTAAAAAACATAAATGTTTCGAAATTAGGACTAGATAATTATATTCACAAATAAATTAGTAGTCCAATAAACATACTTTCACTTATATCCAAAGATCAGTTCTTGCTAATTCTCAAAAATAAATTATTTTTCAACTTTTCTTTCTGTAAAGTATCATATTCTGAAACAAGTTCTAAATTCACTGTAAACATTCCACCTTTTATCCATTAAAAACAATGCAAAATATATCCATCAAAGTAATAAAAATTTACGGCAGTGGACTTCGAAAGATAACGAAAAGATGCAAACAACAAACTACGCTTCATGAAATCTGGCGTGAATTGATGCCTGTGATAAGCTGAAAATATCACGTGGCATTGAAACTTTCCTGCTAAACACTAAAATTTTTATATAATTATTTTATTGATCCGGTCTAATTTAAATTATATAAAATGTTTAGATCTGTTTAATAAAGATTAATAATTTACCGTTATAATTATGCAAATTAGATATGAAACAGATCACTGTGCAAAATCTCCTGCCAAGAGAATAAATATAGAATGATCACGTGACCAAAAGCGAACACCAAGAAATGAAAAAAAATGATTAAAATTTAATGTTTAGAGTACAAATTAATAAATTTTAACAAATGTCATCGTTTATAATTTAATGTTTCTGTAGAAATTAGAAAATTGTAACAAATTTCGTCAAAGACAAGAGAATAACTTTCAGCTTACATAAACTGTACAATAAATGATTATTTCTTGGAAAGAAGACGATATACACGAATAAATAATAATTATTTAATAATGCTTTTATCCATTTTAAGTCGATATTGTAAAAATTAAGCTATTTAATTTGGCTTTTATTACTTAGAGTTTCCAAGTATTTTACTGTAAAATTCAATTTATTGAACAGAAACAATAATAAGCTATTAAATATAAACAGGACAATACAATAATTTTCAATTAAATTGAGTGTAAATACAGAAAAAACGAATTATATCAAAGATGGGAGGAATAGCTGGGACAGAGCTTATAATTCATTGTTATTTTTTGCTTGGTCGCTATTTCGAGTGTTTTTGTTGATGAAAAGTTAATGTTTTAAGATAAGAGTACATGTTCTTATTGAAGAAAAATAAAAGTATCGAAATTCAATATTCACACATAAAAATATTCATGTATGTCGTTATTAGAAATGTATATTTTTTCGATATTTGAAATAATATCATGAGAAAAACATGAGATATGTGGAATGCAGGCCATAAACAATTTTTTTTCTGTAAAATAAATTATGGATTAAACAGGTTTATTTACAAAAATTCAATCGCAAATAACCAACGTTAAATATACAGATGGTGTAGTATGCTTTTTATGTGAGGATATCTGATTTTACAAATTAACAGAATTTTCAGTTTTTATACATATTGATATTATGCGATAATCTAGGAAATACATAATACATACTACAGAAAGGGTAATGAAGGAATGTCAGTCATTGTAACTAATGTATTATTGAATGTTTTATTCATATAGATAATGAATTTCCAGAAAAAAATTGTCGATATTTCACGTAAATATAAGTAAATTTTATTCGGTTTTGGCGGTTTTTTTTCATTGTCAGGATTAAGATTGTAAATTTTTAAATATAAATTTTGATTTTCTTTACAAATAAAGTAAAGAAAATCAAATCATACATTTCTAATATCGACATATATAAATATTTTTACGTTTGAATATTATATTTCAATACTTTCATCTTTCACTGAGAATACGTACTTTTATCCTAAAACATTAACTTTTTACCAACAAAATAGAGTCGAAATAGCAACCAAGCAAAAAATGACAATAAATTCTAAGCTCGAGGGATGTCAGCTTATTCGTTCCATTTTTGATATAATTCCTTTTTTTCTGTATTTACACTCAATTTACATGAAAATTATTGTGTTGTCTTGTTTATATTTAATACCTTATCTTTGTTTCTGTTCAATAAATTGAATTTTACAGTAAAATACTTGGAAACTCTAAGTAATAAAAGCCAAATTAAATATGTTAATTTTTACAATATCAACTTAAAATGGATAAAAGCCTTATTAAATAATTATTATTTATTTGTGTATATCGACTTTTGTCGAAGAAATAATCATTTATTGTACAGTTTATGTAAGCTGAAAATTATTCTTTTGTCTTTGATGAAATTTGTTACAATTTACTAATTTGTACAAAAACATTAAATTTTAAAAAACATATTTTTTCATATTTCTTGGTGTTAGCTTTTGGTCACGTGAGCGTTCTATATTTATCAACTTGGCCTAAGATTTCCATCAGTGATTTGTTTGATAACTAATTTGCATATTTGTGATATAGTACATTACTAAACTTTATTAAACAGGTCTAGACGTTTTATATTATTTAAATTTGACTAGATTAATAAAATAATTATATAAAATTTTTAGTGTTTAGCAGGAACGTTTCAATGCCACGTGAGGTTACAGTCATCCCATGGTTAGCTGGAGATTTTGCGCAGTGATTTTTTTCATATGTAATTTGCATAATTATAATGGGAAATTATTAATCTTTATTAAACAGATTTAGTTATTGTGTATTAATTAAATTCATCGGATTTCATGGAAGAATTTTTCAAAACTTTTAGCATTTATTCAGAAAAATTTAACCTTTGGTCACATGAGGATTATTTTCAGTCTATCCCATATGCATCAGTTCGCGCCACATTTCGTAGACTTCGTTTTAGTGTTTCTCGATTTTTTCAAAGTTCACTGCGATAAATTTTTATTTCGTGGATGGATACATTTTGCGCTGTTTTTAATGGATATAAGGTGGAAATTTTACTGTGAATTTAGAACTTTTTTCAGAATATGCTACAGAAAGGAAAGTTGAAAAATAATTTATTTTCGATAATTAGCGAGAAATGATCTTTGGATATAATACTTGGATATAAGTGAGAGTATATATTATAGGCTTACTAATTTTATTTTTGCATATAATTATCTAGTCCTAATTTCGAAAAACATTTATGTTTTTTATTGTTTTTAAGCCTGTAAGTTAGAATCGCTACTGATTTAGTGCTATTACGTAAAATAACGTGAAAGAAGAATTCAAAGTTCAATTAGCAAGTAGTCCCTTTATCAGCAAATTAATTTGTTTGTAGTTTTTTTTTGCACTTTAAGTATAATTAGATGAAACTAGACGGATGTGAATATAAAAAGTGTACGTAGAATATGGCTAGACTAATATAACAAAAAGTATCATGTATTACTCGATCAGAAAATGTGAGTAAAATGTTAGTGTTTATATCGGCTTAGTATTTAAATCGAAAATATTTTTATAGTTATTTGTAATCACAGTTACAAATTATGTAAAATTCAGGCTTGATATAATGTTATATCATTCAAATAGTAATGGCGTATAAAATATTTACAGGATTAATTGAAGTTTTCGAATTTTGTTTGAGGAAACTGATAAAGGCAAGCGTATCGACAGTTGTATAATGAACTGTATTTATTTAAATTAGTTCACTTTGTTTCGATCTAGTTTTTTCGTAATGTTACGATATACGAACTTTTGATTTTGTAAATTGTATTATACTAAAAAATAAAGTTTTATGTTATTCTCCTACTTAATTATGTATTTTTAATGTTTCCNTGCCTTTGAGATATGATTCAAGACCGCAAAAATTCTTTCTTACGCTTTGGCATTGTTTTTTTTATTTTTACTTTTCACACTTCACTATTCACTTTTTATTTTTTTCTGTTATTCGTACACTTTTACTTATGAAAAATCAAGTGAAGCATGTGCGTCACACGCCTCCAAAAGCCATCCCCACTACTCACACATAACGGTCCTCGACTATTCCAGAACATTTTCGACTATTCGAAAGCATTTAAGATTAAGATTAAATTATAGCCAACCTTACCCGTTTTCACATAATGCAAGAATTAGGTCCTCCGTTTCCAGACAAATTAGAAAATTTTTACATAGGTCTAAAAATATGTTCGATTTTCCGCAAAAACGCAAAAAACCGCATCTGTGCCTGTAAATCTTGCACGTCGCTTTATCTTAACACTTCAATTGTTATTTAACCACTTGCATTGTCAACACTTCCCCCGCGGAGAAGTGTTAACAACCTCTCCCCGCGGGGGGGGGGAGAATTTCACAACATCCCTTCTTAGTGTACATTCTAGTGACCTACCCTATTAAAACCTAATCAAAAACGCAAAAAAAAAGCATCTAAAATAGTATAACAGAAGCCGAGTTCTTCATGGGAAGCGTTAAACCTGTTCCTCTCTTCCGCCGGGGGAATTTCGAAAAATCCCTTCTTAGTGTACGTTCCCATGACGCACCCTATGTACCAAATTTCAATCTTCAACTACTAACCGTTTGGGCTCTGTGCTTAGGGTTGCCACCTGTCCGGGTTTGACCCGGAGACTCCGGGATTGAGTGAGTTATCTCCGGGCTCTGGGGTTAATTAATATTTCTCTGGGTTGTGCAAGTTGAAATGAATATGTACAAAATTATATGCAAACCGTCGCATATATTTCTTCCCCCGTGTACCGAATTACTAGTGTGGTAGTCGTTGACTTAAAGACAGTAGCATAGCGTAGGGGGGGCGGCAGGGGAGTCCGATTGAAATGAGCACAGAATAGTGTTACCATCTGACTTGCCGTCCGGGGATATCGTGCGTAACCTGCCAACCTGTTTTTTTTTTTTTTTTGCTTGTACTGTTCATTCTTAATGATATACACCTCCAATATCCAACAGAGCTAGGTCACTTGCGTTACTCCAATCCAAGTCTCCCTAGTCGCTAACTGTAACTGATTTAGAAACAGCATGCACTGCAAATTATTCTTCGCATTGTAAAATGATATACGCATGCGTCAGGAATTTCTGTTCGAACAAACCTCACCTGCCGTCCGGGTCAGCGATTTTAAAAAGGTGGCAACCCTATCTGTGCTTCTTAATATGGGCTATTTCAAAGGGCAATTTTGGCAACTAAATGTAATATTGTCGACGATATCAACTTTAATATTCAAAAGAAAATTCAGAACTGGCAAGAGCTCCTCCTATTTTAAGTTTGGGCATTGTGTAAAATATAAATCAAATCAACTTTTTATTAACAAATATACTAAATACACATTACACACTTTATTTTCGATTTATATTGTCACTGTATCAGTTGGACTACTTACACTTCACTGTTTGTTTTTATTCACTTACTACACTACTTTTGAATTTTCATTTCTTTTTCGGTTCTTCCCTTCGTCACTGATAAGAAACTGACGTTCAAACCCACGACGGATCTTGCTTTATATACCCCCACCAATGGATAGTACCACCCATACAAAAAAGGCTTCGAATGCTCCACAATGTTGCAGAACGATCCACAACATTCGAGTGTGTTCTGGAATGTTGTGGAATGCTCTCGAATACTCTCGAATGTTCTGGACTGTTCTAGAAATTTCTAGAGGGCGAAACTTCCATCCCTTATATTTTCAACAACCCGCCCTTTAGGTAAAAACGGGAATTTTCTTCATGGATGTGGAATAGAGGGCTACCACACCATATAACTCCCTTGATCGCACCGGGACTCATTTTTGAGTTTTAGCGGCACGCACATTGTACACTTACCTTTCATATATATACAGTAGAGCATCGATTATCCGACCCCCGATCAACCGTCACCTCGGTTAACCGACAGCGTTCTAGTCTGCAAATTCACATGTCCGCTAGTGATGTAGCACTACAATATTTGCCTATGTTTTGGCTACTTTAATATTATTTTTACGTGTTTTAGCTGGCAACACTGGATCGACCATGAAAGGGAGCCAGTATTTAAACGAGGCTTAATATTCTAATTATGAGTGGTGGTTTGTTTTGTGAGCAATAAAATAATTTAAAAATAATTTTTAACGATACAATAGCGACGATTATTATTTTAAAAAAAGTTTTGTTAGGCTTAACATCGATGAGAATTCAACGCGAAGTAGGTTAATAGCGATATGCTAATATACTAATTACATGGGATATAATAATACTGTAAGGTCTCGTTTTATGCGGTGGATACGTTCTACAGAAAAGCGCATATAAAAAATTCGCATAAAAAAAGACTTTACTTGCCTTGAAAAAGTAGGTATACGTTCCGTAATTTTCTAAAATCGCATAAAACCAAAACAACGAGTTAAAATTAACTTAAAACTGCATAAAAAGTTTGCAGAAATTAATAGAAATAGGCTGCTTATTACTGCAACTTGAAATCAGCAAAATTTACACTCACTACTTCTTATAAAAATGAACAAAACACCGCTAAAATAAAATTTAATTTCGAAACAATTACAGTTTATACCTTTCAATACGAAACTCAGAATGATGTAATAGCGACTTGTCGATGGTAAGTATCATGTACAAGGGGAATCCCCGAATTGCAAAAGCTCACTCTAAAAACAAATCACTGACATCTGGATGTGAAGAGTTAATTAAAACCCCTTTAGTTCCTCGCCCGAGTTAACTCGGGCAGGTTACATAGCGTTACATAAAACACGGTCCTTAAGGCCATTTTTGAAATTTTTTTTTTTATTTTTGGAATGTTTTTTAAGTCTCCAAATTTTTTAAAAATATTTAAAAATATACGGCCAGCTAGTGTTCACCCTACTTTAAACCCTTGTCCTCCCGCGACGTCTATGAGAATGCCCCGGGAAATCCAACTCCAGCTGTGTTCAAGGTCATCCAGATGTGTAAACAATGACTCATCGGTGTTAAATTTCACAGAAGGGCGAGACAAAGGAAGTTAAACTTTGAAGCTTTTTCTTCAAAATTAACGCATTTCTTTCGTTTTTTTCAGTTTTAAGTATTTTTATGTTTAATTGCATTTATATCAAAAATTGCTAGGAACTAAAGCGATTAAGATAGATCTAGCTGTCCTTTACATCCATAAACGTTATATGTCAGTGGAACAAATGGAGTGAGCTTTGAGCGTTCCACGATTTTTGGAGACTGTCCATACACGAGCTTCCTAAATAAGCCTATATGTATGTATGTCCAAGAAATTTTTGGATGAAATACAAACCGCACAACTTCAAAATCGCATAAAAATAATCCGCATAAAAAAAGACCTTACAGTATACTACAGTAATAATGGATTTTTTCATACTTTTCGGTTATCCGAGTTTTCAATAATCCGACCAACCCCAGTCCCCAATTGAGTCGGATAATCGATGCTCTACTGCAGTGTTTTTCATCCTGTGGGTCGCGACCCCCAGGGGGTCGCGAAGCCTTACACGGGGGTCGCGGGTACAAGAAAAAGACGAGTGTTTGTAGGTCCTACACTACATTAAAAAAAACTACAATTTCAGCGAGAATCATGGGCCACCCAGAAAATGATAGCAGCAAAAGTGTTAAGCTGATTTCTAAAAGGAAATAAAAAGCAGAAAAGTAGAAGCTGAAAATTGAGAGCCAAAAAGAAAAAAAAATACCGTTGGTGAACAGTTCCATGTGTCTAATGTTACAATTAAAGGAAGTTTCATACTTTATGTGTGTTAAATTATTCTCAATTCTGCTGAAACTTTCATTTTAATCAACAAAAATTTGTCTCAACAGAAAAAAAATTAAATACATAGTTTTTAAAATCACTGATATAGTTTTAATATGGCCCTAGGGGGTTCGCCAGAATTTTTTAACTTGTAAACGGGTCGCGTATTCAAGAAGGTTGAAAAACACTGCTCTACTGTATTGATATTGATTACAACATGGTTAACTGAGATAGAAAGTAGAATTTGACATCCAATCAAAATACTAATAATTCAAAGTTATAAAACTGTTTATCAAAATGGAGATTTTAAAAAATTAAAACAGAGTTTCAATTTTATAATGTGAGAATAGTCCCGAAATTTAAAATTTCATTGCAAAAAAATTAACCACTCAGCAATGACCAACGACTATAGTCGCAAAAAAATTCATATGAAATACCTGGCCCATTTCGTGAAGTCGTAGAATTTTTAGTAGTAGTGGGATTCTCCAACTTTGTTTTGGAATATCTTTTAGTTTACGAGAAATTACAATAAAAGAGAAAACATTAAAATAAATATGAAATTTTAGAGGGCCATCTATCGACATAAATTGAATTTAAACCTCCCGCCATCATCCGATTGGTTAAAAAAATTAACCTTTCAACAGTGGAATAGTCAGACATGGTGCTACAAATTAGTTGTGGAGAAAAACGCGTGGGAAAATTTTTAAAATTTTTCCCACGCGTTTTTCTTGTTTCCCTTCTGGTAAAAAATTTTTTAAACAGTTACATCTAGTAAAGAAAAATTCTTCTTTATTGTCACAATTCTTTTTTATGTGAAATTTTTTTCGCGGTAATAGTTTTTGGC
>NW_019385629.1:100735-117604 GCF_000671375.1 Centruroides sculpturatus | reverse complement strand
ATAAGATATTAAATATAAACAGCACAATACAATAATTTTTACGTAAATTGAGTGTAAATACAGAAAAAAACGAATTATATCAAAGATGCGACGAATAAGCTGACATCTCTCCAACACAGCGTATAATTCATAGGCAAATTTTTGCTTGGTTTCGACTGTTTTTTGTAGATAAAAAGTTAATGTTTTATGATAAAAGTACGTATTCTTAGTGAAAGAAGGTTAAAGTATCAAAATATAATATTCAATCGTAAAAATATTCATATATGTCGATATTAGAAATGTATAAATTTTTTCGATATTTGAAATATTATTACAAAAACATTATATATGTGAAACACGGGCCATAAACAACTTCTTTCTGTCAAATAGATTATAGATTAGACAGGTTTATTTAGAAAAATTCAATCGCGAATACCTGACGTTAAATGTACAGACAGTACAGTATGCTTTTTATGTGAGAGTATCTGCGTTTACAAATTAACAGAATTTTCAGTTTTTTACACATTATTATGCTATAATCTAGGAAACTATGTGTAATATATAATACATACTACAGAAAGAGTAATAAAGGAAGAATACAGCATTGTAACTAATGTATTACCGAAAGTTTTATTCATATAGGTAATTAATTTTATCAAGAAAAATTTATCCAAAAGAAAATTGTCGATATTTCACGTAAATATAAGTAAATTTTATTCAGTTCTTGCGGTTATTACTGTGTTATCTATATGAATAAAACTTTTAATAATACATTAGTTACAATATCATTCGTTTTTCCTGTATTTACACTCAATTTACATGAAAATTATTGTGTTGTCTTGTTTATATTTAATACCTTATCTTTGTTTCTGTTCAATAAATTGAATTTTACAGTAAAATACTTGGAAACTCTAAGTAATAAAAGCCAAATTAAATATGTTAATTTTTACAATATCAACTTAAAATGGATAAAAGCCTTATTAAATAATTATTATTTATTTGTGTATATCGACTTTTGTCGAAGAAATAATCATTTATTGTACAGTTTATGTAAGCTGAAAATTATTCTTTTGTCTTTGATGAAATTTGTTACAATTTACTAATTTGTACAAAAACATTAAATTTTAAAAAACATATTTTTTCATATTTCTTGGTGTTAGCTTTTGGTCACGTGAGCGTTCTATATTTATCAACTTGGCCTAAGATTTCCATCAGTGATTTGTTTGATAACTAATTTGCATATTTGTGATATAGTACATTACTAAACTTTATTAAACAGGTCTAGACGTTTTATATTATTTAAATTTGACTAGATTAATAAAATAATTATATAAAATTTTTAGTGTTTAGCAGGAACGTTTCAATGCCACGTGAGGTTACAGTCATCCCATGGTTAGCTGGAGATTTTGCGCAGTGATTTTTTTCATATGTAATTTGCATAATTATAATGGGAAATTATTAATCTTTATTAAACAGATTTAGTTATTGTGTATTAATTAAATTCATCGGATTTCATGGAAGAATTTTTCAAAACTTTTAGCATTTATTCAGAAAAATTTAACCTTTGGTCACATGAGGATTATTTTCAGTCTATCCCATATGCATCAGTTCGCGCCACATTTCGTAGACTTCGTTTTAGTGTTTCTCGATTTTTTCAAAGTTCACTGCGATAAATTTTTATTTCGTGGATGGATACATTTTGCGCTGTTTTTAATGGATATAAGGTGGAAATTTTACTGTGAATTTAGAACTTTTTTCAGAATATGCTACAGAAAGGAAAGTTGAAAAATAATTTATTTTCGATAATTAGCGAGAAATGATCTTTGGATATAATACTTGGATATAAGTGAGAGTATATATTATAGGCTTACTAATTTTATTTTTGCATATAATTATCTAGTCCTAATTTCGAAAAACATTTATGTTTTTTATTGTTTTTAAGCCTGTAAGTTAGAATCGCTACTGATTTAGTGCTATTACGTAAAATAACGTGAAAGAAGAATTCAAAGTTCAATTAGCAAGTAGTCCCTTTATCAGCAAATTAATTTGTTTGTAGTTTTTTTTTGCACTTTAAGTATAATTAGATGAAACTAGACGGATGTGAATATAAAAAGTGTACGTAGAATATGGCTAGACTAATATAACAAAAAGTATCATGTATTACTCGATCAGAAAATGTGAGTAAAATGTTAGTGTTTATATCGGCTTAGTATTTAAATCGAAAATATTTTTATAGTTATTTGTAATCACAGTTACAAATTATGTAAAATTCAGGCTTGATATAATGTTATATCATTCAAATAGTAATGGCGTATAAAATATTTACAGGATTAATTGAAGTTTTCGAATTTTGTTTGAGGAAACTGATAAAGGCAAGCGTATCGATAGTTGTATAATGAACTGTATTTATTTAAATTAGTTCACTTTGTTTCGATCTAGTTTTTTCGTAATGTTACGATATACGAACTTTTGATTTTGTAAATTGTATTATACTAAAAAATAAAGTTTTATGTTATTCTCCTACTTAATTATGTATTTTTAATGTTTCCAAACTAAATAGTATTTATTAAATTGAAATTCAAACTTTACAAAGTACTACGAATATTAGAGAAGACCGTTTTACTATAAATTACTTCGTCTTGCTACGTTTTGCTCTAATGTTGATTTCAAAAAAGTAAATCAGACAAGGACCGTTAGACTGATGACGTATATTGTCGGCTTTTCCGGATTGTATCCCGAGCTCTCGCGATAGCGTGATTTAGGGTTGAGTTATAAACTCTGTAACGTAAGCGTATCCGTATAGCATGGTTATAAAGTCCGTATCGTATCCGTATGGCCGTACCGTATTCCTAAGAAAAGTTTGGATCAAACTTTTACGGTAGCGATACGGAAAATTGACCAACTGCGCATGCGCTCATCGTAGTCGATGATGATAATTGTTGCCAGATCAAGCAAAAAGTAACAAATTGATTGAAAAGTAACTTTTGACTGACAATGCTACTTCTAAATATAAAATTTTAAGATAAGAATTACTTTGGTCATAAAAAAAATAGAAAAATGATAAAATGAATAAATAATTATAGTGTTAGATCTGGCAATAACTATAGATGATTTTGCGCATGCTCACAATGGACTGCTGTAAACCGTAAGAAAAGTTTGTTCCCTTACGGATACGGATAAGCCCTTACGGTAGTTTATAACTATTGCTATAGATATCCAGTGTAGCAAACATTTACGGATACGGTTACGTTACGGAGTTTATAACTCGACCCTTACAGTAGTCACACCTACTTTTTTCTGACGCGAGCCAATTAGGAATATTAAATTGTAATAATATTGCGAGGAGTCGGCTGGGAATACGGAGTTCGTAAAACTCGTGTACCGCTTAATCGGCAGCTAATCGTGAGATCAGCCCTCGGTCGTCGGAGGATGGCTTTTCTATGAGTGATAAATGAACATGTGTTCGTGAGAACCCCTGGAAGTTGGTTTTCCTGACACCAGTTAAACTATTTGTTCGCGGTTTAACTCGCGATTCTTCTATCTATTTTTATTAGGAGGGTTCGTCGGAGTGGAGTGGACGGAGATTTTAGATTCGGTCATTAATTAGACCCTTTTTAAAGTAACAAACAAAAGATATTTAATAAAACGAAAAAAAACAAAAAATCGAGGTACAAATATATGAGCTTCTTAACGCGAGAGAGAGAGAGATTACAATTCTCATAGGTCATACTACCTCAACAGGTTCTTAATAATTGGACTTTCTCGTTGTCGTCCTTCGGAGTGTCGAGAAAGGTTCGTGGTAAACTCAGGGACTCTATCATCTGGTTCCTTACTTCTTCATCTTGGAAAATCTCGAACGGCACTTGATAAGATGGCTTGCAGCTTGTTGAAAGGATGATGGACCCTTCGAAGATTTGGGCGTTGGTCTTAGGAGACTGTCCTGGAATAAGTCTTCTCATTTCGAGATATTGTAGCGCACTACCTGACTATGGGTGCGGTCTTTGTAGACTCATCTGGAATACGTCCTTCTACATCAAGAGGTTCTGGCGCACTCCCTGAACAATGAGAAAGAATTATCTTTTTCGATGATTTCTTCCAATTAGCGTAGTATTGTCTCACGTGAACAGGGTGAGTGGAAAATTTTAGAGGTGTTGACTGTCAGTTTGGTGACTCAATTTTTAAAGATAATGGAAAAAGAGAAAGGATGTTTAACTTATATTTTCGAGGAAGTGTAGTTTAACGGCTTCCTTTTTGTTGTGAAATTAAAGCTTTTTCTTTCAAAATCAAAATATTGCTTTTGATTTTTAGTATTTCATTTAAAATTGATTTAAACATAAAAGGGAAGGTATTCAAATCTCACATATAAATTGTTCATGCATGAAAAATTGTGTAGATAAACGGGGAGAAAGTTAAAAGTTAGGTTTAATGATCATATTTGTGCAATAAAAAATAATTTGTAATTATCAGCAGTAGCTAAACATTATATTCAATTTGAATCATTATCATTGAATCCATTTTTCTTCTGGAATTTTAGCGATGTTGATGTGTTCATACAATTTACGTTTTATTATTCTGCAACAGTTTTAATTATTTTTAATGAGTCCTTATCTATGTTACAATCAAAATGGATGAAAATTGATTACCATGTTATGATAAGGAAAAATTTATATAATGTTAACTTTTATTAAATTTAAAAAATATATTGTTTAAGAGATAGTCATTAATGTAATACTCAATAGACGTCGTTAACGCAATACTGTACTTAATAAATGAAGTTATAGCAATTTTTAGCTATATGCAAATACTACAGTACAGTCTCTCAGATTCTGGTTGTTGTTAAACTAAGCGCTGCCGCTGAGAGCGTTGTTAAACTCGTTTTCTTGAAGCGCTGCGCGCAACGAACTTCTCAGCGATTTCACTGGTTTCAGCGATGAAATGAGGTGCTTTTTCCGCTTTAACAAAATGACTGCCACCAAGATGGACTTCGATTTTATTTACGAAAACATTAAGATTGAATTACAAGTTGATTCTTCAATAAAACGTCGTTTAGAAAATGGTAAGTTATTGTTTTTCATAATGCGTTATTAATTACACGAGATAAACTCGAAATTCGCCCAAATTATGTATTAAAGCTTGTGTAAAAATGACTGTAACAGCATATCTTTTACATAATTAGTTTGATAAATTTCAACATTTTGCAAATAATAATTAACTTTCTACGCAATATTATAAGCTAATATATAGGCTAATACCCTAAAAGTAATTCCAATCTGACATTATTAAGAATTCCTGTAAACTAGGCTATATCTTTAGCAAATTATTACAAATTGTGATGAATGGAATAAATACAAAGAATATGTAAAACACAAGCAGTAAGAATAATTTTAGTCAAGTATTGCTTATTTCTTATAAACAAAAATTTCAGTTGACGAAAATGTCAAACAGATCACCATATGCTTGTTCTATTACTATGCGAGATGAATTTAGTTTTTTCCCAACTCATGGGAATCGAGGTTTAACCAGATTCTATTTTTCCCTTTTCTCTTTTAATTTTTTAGTAACTCGTTTCGTCTTTATAGAGTTGCATTTAAAGTTTAATTAAAATTTATAGAAGATTAAAGTTTATAACACAAAATTTCTGATCCTCACATATTATAATATACGAGGAGACTAATAATTATATCTTTAATTCTTTATTCTTTATAATATTTCGTATAAAGAATAAATAATATATATTAATTTTAAAACACATTTAAGTACTTTAAATGTTTCCTAAATTAACTCCCAGTCCTCACATAAGCATAAAGCATTTATTGCTCATGTCAAAAATATGTTCTTTAATACTTACGGTGCATGATGACTGTGCCGTCATCATTTCAGTGCCAAAAATATTAGTCATAATCTTCATTGTCATTGTCAATAGTTATTAAGACCATTTAATAAAATTAAAACTCACAGCAAATATGACAGACTTCCTCGAAAGTTTTGCATTGATAGTGAAGAGCAGCACAAAACTTTATCTATACACGGAAGTCTGATTGCTTTCGAAAGGAAATTGCTTGACCAGATTTGTAAACCTATTTGATGTAGTAGTTAATTTCTTGGAAAATGAATGGGAGAAAGATTTCGCAGAGTAATAAGGAACCACAAATATAACAATATAACATCCACGTTTAAGCATGGATCTTTTGAATGTTTATTGGAGTGTCACTCCAGCTTTAAAGTAAATTCTATATATTTACATTTTGTTCTGAAAGTTTTAACTTTTCAGTACCACACTTGTTTCAAATCAATATACAGGAGAAGAATTCTCGTAATAGCATGCCCGAATTAACAGAAATAATTGGACAACTCTCAGACAAACTGAAGAAAATACATAAAATATTGAAGTTGAAAGAACTAAGTATCCGTTTTTCAGAATTATTTTCATTTGGTCTTTATCCATGAATGATGATGGATCCATTCGGCTATAAATATGGAGTCAGTTCGTGAAAATATTCAAAAACAGCTTACTGAACTAAAATGCAACGAGCAACGTAGAATGCAAGTACAAATTCGAAATAAGTGGAATTAGGCTACTGAATTACGGCTTCAAATAGTCCAGTGGCATGCCATNAAAATTTAAAAAACGTGAACATCACACAGATTAATATGTACCCCTAAGTCTCTGGAACGGAATACATGCACCAGTGAACCCACAACTACACGATTTATATTTTAAAAATAATTAAATTCACTTAGCATTCAAAACTTGTGAATTTTGAAAAAAACAAATTTGCTGATTAAATACGGACAACTGTTTAACTGAAGTAAAACGGTTTTCCCCTTGCTATGGATGTCTGCCTACTTCAGTTCAGCCACATTCCGCTACAGTTCGCCTTTATTATCAGTTCGAAATGGGGTGGTTCCATAATACCCGCAGTGTTTCATAATACCACCTTCTCCTCTACATTTTTCGTCACCAGTTATGATTCGCATCAAAAACGAATCATTTTCTTGATGTTTCAAAAGCATATCACAGATGTCAATGCGACGGAACAAATCTTTTTTTTTAAGAACATGAGGAACCCACACCTTTGAAACTAAAACAAGTCGTTTCAAGTGATCATAAACGGTTGAATTTGACTAATTAAATCTCTTGGCGATTTCTCGTGTTGTTATTCGGCGGTTTGCTTCAATCGTTACCTTTATTTTGTCTTCATCAGCTTCAATTAGCCTTCCAGAACGTGGTGTACAGTACCTTCAATATTGAAATTGCTGGAACGAAAATTTGCAAACCAGTTTTGGCATTGTCGTTCTGTCATCACATCATCTCCGTACACGTCACACAATTTTTTTTTCTTTCAACAGCATTCTTACCTTTTCGGTAATAAAAAAAAAGCTAAATATGCCGAAAATGCTGTAATCTATATTTGATGGGACATCAAAACAAAGAAAAACCAATTGCAAAAAATCAAACAAATTTTTTTTTTTTTTTGCAAATAAACCTTGAAATGCCAGCTGTCAAAATATATAATGACGATACGATTTAGAATGAAATTGGCGGGTAAAAATACAACTAATCCCTCTGGTGGTAAAAAAACGAAATTACTTTACGAACAACCCAATAGAAAGTAAACGATGAATTCAAAATAAATAATGAATATTAATTTAAATTAAATATTACGTATTTCACAAACAATTTTCTAAAAATAAGTGAATATTAATTAAAAGTGATTAAAATGTAAACTTAAAAAGCGTAAAAAAGGTTTAAAAGTTTAATCTGTAATTTTTTTTTTTTAAATTTAAATGTTTAAATATTTTAGAAAATTAATAATAAAATGTAAAATATTTTAGAAAATTTTTCGATTTAATAAAAATTCAAATTAATGTATTCAAATTTTCAATAATGCACACAAAATTCGAATTTTGTGTGCATTATTTTATATAAGCAACAATAAATTTAATAAAATCATTTATTTCAATACCCAATCAGGAATATATAAATATTTAAGTAAAGTACACGTAAATTGAATTAAAAATTAAAAATTCAAGAGAACATTTTGAAAAATATTTTATTTTAGAAAGTGTAATAAAAAAAAATCTTGAATATTACTATAAAATTTAAAATATATGCATTTAATATATGTTTGGATATGCAATCGTTTAGACATAAATATCTAAAGCTACAGATTTTAAGATATAAACAATCATAATTTTCATGTGTCATTATTAGTGATGGATGGCCATTATCTATTCTCATCTTCTTTATCTCTACTATATCTTTACAAATGCTGATGATTCTTTTGTGTTATTGTTATTTTGTTAAACACTAAATTTGGGTCATAAAATTACTTTATTTAATGCTCAGTATAATATTTTTTAGTATTTAATATATCGTCAAAATCTCCGAGATCTGGTGTATTTGTATACGAAATAAATTCAATAGTACTATTTAAAACTTGGAAAATAAAATTCAATATATAACCAAGACATTACACATATAAGATTTCAAAAATGTATATTGATAATTTTAGTTTAAAAAGATTGAAAATAAGATTTTTGTTCTCTGACTTTATGTAATACCCATTAAAATTGTTTACAGATTGTTGAATGAATTATGTAAAAATAATATTACTGTAATATGAAAAATACATTAGTCGTAACAGCAATTTACTATATCTTATTATTTTCTTTTTCTCACTTATTTGCTCGTAATTCGTTGAAATTTTATTAATTATTAATGGAAATAGCTGCACTCTCTATTCCAGATGCACATTGGTGGTACCTATAATTTAACTTGTAAATAGAAGTAAGAGTGGCTCTAAATGTCTGTAAAATCCAAACAAATGAATAACATAATATAAAGAGCAAAAATAAAAATAATATAAAGATTATAACGTTCAATAAATATCGAAAAAAGTATTGTGAAAATAGAAAAATATCCACCAACGAGTTACGTAACTTTTCCGACAAACAAGTTAAAATTGTGTGGCGCTATCCATTAGGAAATTTTATTTTAAAAACATTTTATATTATTAATTATTATAAAATGGAAAAAAGTTTAATTTTGAAGGTAGGAATGAGTTTAACAATTTGTAAATGCTGATAACGAGTAAAATCAGATATGACACATAATCCCCTCTAATTCCCCACTTCCTTGACCTTTTACCACCGAAATTTGATAGCATTAATCCCTAAATTCGCAAACCTCCCTACAAAAATTATACTTTTTCGACAAAAATCACAGGAGTTATTAAGCTTTAAAAGGGATAAAAATAAAATCGTGTTCTTTCACACAGACATTCATACAGACAGAAAACCCCAAACTTTTTTTTGTACTGTACTTCTCGACGTTTCAAGATCGCCCGAGTCCAAAATTTTAAATATCTTGACGTGTCATTTTTATCATACTTTATTTTTTTGCCGAGAAAGTATAAAGGAGTGAATTTTCTTTTATAAAATTTCTTAAATTTAAGCTACAGTCAATACTTTCGATGTGAAGTTGACACATTTCGTCTCCTGATGAAATCATATCAACTTTCTAGTGGAGTGACACATCTTCCATGTCCGATTCCTTAGTCACCATATTGTCACGAACAACTCCAAGGAAGTGTCGTCTAAAAATCCTTAATTGGACAATCTGATCTTTGAATGCTACAGTTTTGGCCGATTTTGAGTAGTCGCCGTCTGTTCTCTGAACCGTTTGTGTGTTTATCTCTCCAACCTTTTGGGCTAATCATCTCTATCTTCTTACGAATTGTCTGTGCACTGACGTGAGATTTTGACGGAGTGGAGATGATCTTCCCTTCGAGAATGTTAGGAGACATATGACGAGTGTAAATTATCATCTGTAAACTCTTTCTCTCTCCGCGTTAGGAACGAAAGCGCAAGTGTTATAGGGAAAGGTGGTGCAAGATGGGGTCATGGGGTAAGAAAGGGACGTCTGTTTATTTATGGTTAATGTGCTTTTATCTAGCTGTTATTTGGGGAACTAAAAGTCTACCTCGAAAGGGATCATGGAGCGAGAGAACGTCCAAATTGCTCTCTTTGTTTGGAAGTAAGATAGTTTTTCATGTTTCAGCAATACTTCATCTAATTTTACGCCTGCTAAAAAGTTTCTACAAAGTATCATTGTAAACTTTTACATTACCTTTTACATGAAGATATTATGGTATTTGAAGTAACCTTTAAGACTGTAATTGTTTAGTTTTGAAATAAAGTTTAGCTATGTTTGCAGTCAATATGAAAAGTGTACATTGGGGGCAAGATGGGGTACCCCGTCTAGCCCCAGGTTGACCATGAATATGGCCTATGAATCCAGAAGTATTTCGGAGGCAGACTTTGCTGCAGAGACGACAAACAGGCTCCTTCAGCAAGGGTACGCCTAACAAGAAACAAGGCAAATGACACAGAATGCCTCTATTGTGGAAGGTTATAGTCTGTGTCTACAGAGAGTTGGGCTAAATGTAGCTGTTGTGATAAATGAGCATACTGTGCTTGTGCCAATATTGAAGAAAATGACAGTTTAACCATTTTAATTTGTTCTTCTTGTATATAAAAATAATATCATCCCATCTTACCTCATGGGTGGGGCAAGATTGTCCATTTACATATAAATTTTAAAATATAAAATTTTCTTGTTTTTAAAAACGTTTTTCAAATTATATATTACCAAATGTTGTAGTTGCTGAGAATAAAAAAAAAATATATTGTTTTCATTAAAGTAGTTGCCATCTTATGACTTTTCAAACCTTAAAGTTCTCATCTTGCCACACCTTCCCCTACAGTCCTAGGTGTCATTTAGTAAAATATAGTTAACTGAGCTGAGTGACTATTTCCAACTGGATCTCGCTGTTTTCTTCTCCATCCTCTTACCCTTAGTCTTTCATAGGAAACCTCGTCATTGCCATCAATATATCTCACGCCTCGAGTAGTAGACGTAACTTACTTAGGGTCAGGAATTCCTCACTAACATTCGGCATCAAATTCAGTCAAAACTGAAACTCGGTATCAAGTTAGATGCATTTTAGAACGACTTTTATAAAGTAACCCTCTTAACCGTTAGCTTCAATCAGGGATAATTTTTCAATTTTATCAAAAGCTTAGACCTATCAAAAGCATCATTTTTCAAAAGTAACATTAGTAAAAGACAATCATCAGTAATCACAAAGGAAATTGAAGTAATAGCAAATATCACGAGAATAGATGTGTCATTTATCACTAACGACATAAGAAGATTTTCTGCCTTTTGAATCATGAAAATGTGATTTTAATACTGTAACATCGATCATATTTACATCCGAATAATAGAAACATTAAATCTATAGCCAAATATATATCTTGAAACGTATATTTTAAGTTTAAAAATAGTTTTTTAAAATATAATTGACNGACTAATAATTATATCTTTAATTCTTTATTCTTTATAATATTTCGTATAAAGAATAAATAATATATATTAATTTTAAAACACATTTAAGTACTTTAAATGTTTCCTAAATTAACTCCCAGTCCTCACATAAGCATAAAGCATTTATTGCTCATGTCAAAAATATGTTCTTTATTACTTACGGTGCATGATGACTGTGCCGTCATCATTTCAGTGCCAAAAATATTAGTCATAATCTTCATTGTCATTGTCAATAGTTATTAAGACCATTTAATAAAATTAAAACTCACAGCAAATATGACAGACTTCCTCGAAAGTTTTGCATTGATAGTGAAGAGCAGCACAAAACTTTATCTATACACGGAAGTCTGATTGCTTTCGAAAGGAAATTGCTTGACCAGATTTGTAAACCTATTTGATGTAGTAGTTAATTTCTTGGAAAATGAATGGGAGAAAGATTTCGCAGAGTAATAAGGAACCACAAATATAACAATATAACATCCACGTTTAAGCATGGATCTTTTGAATGTTTATTGGAGTGTCACTCCAGCTTTAAAATAAATTCTATATGTTTACATTTTGTTCTGAAAATTTTAACTTTTCAGTACCACGCTTGTTTCAAATCAATATACAGGAGAAGAATTCTCGTAATAGCATGCCCGAATTAACAGAAATAATTGGACAACTCTCAGACAAACTGAAGAAAATACATAAAATATTGAAGTTGAAAGAACTAAGTATCCGTTTTTCAGAATTATTTTCATTTGGTCTTTATCCATGAATGATGATGGATCCATTCGGCTATAAATATGGAGTCAGTTCGTGAAAATATTCAAAAACAGCTTACTGAACTAAAATGCAACGAGCAACGTAGAATGCAAGTACAAATTCGAAATAAGTGGAATTAGGCTACTGAATTACGGCTTCAAATAGTCCAGTGGCATGCCATCCATGGAAGCTTGGAATCACCGCTTTCCTTGTATTTTCTAAAATATAAATACATATTGTGCTATTATATTCATATTTTAACGTTCTTTGAATTAATTAATTAAAATTAATATTTTATTATAACCGCATTATGTATCTTATTACAAATTTCTATACTACATATGAAAAAAATTATTAGATTGCTATTGTATATTCGAATATTAATTCGTATATGCATATTCCTAATGGAAATCCTATATTATCGAATACGGGAGAGCTGCCACAGAGATCTTAATCTCTTAGTTAGTGAACATCTCTACAATAAAGTCAATGAAAGAAGAATTGTATATAGAACTGGCATAATGTGAAATAATCAAAATCCGTAAAAATGTAAAAATGTAAAATTTCTGTTTGATGCATTGTGAAATGGAAAGTTTTCAATACTTCCTTAAAGAGCCGAAAACTTAAAACAATTATTAGGAATGGTTTAATGACTTTCCTTCACCATCATGAAAGTAAATACTACACGAACATGATAAAACTCGGAATTTGTGAAGAGAATAGAGAGAAGCATATATATAAAATTTAACTAGTACACATAGGGAATCATGTTTTCCCTGTACAAAGGTGATGCCTATTCTTACATGAAAAGCAAAATAACGTGTAACTTTCCTTTTTATAGAGAATACTTTAAAATTTTGAGTAATAAATTATCAATTGAAAAATGAGATTGTGCCCCATTTTCTGCGTTTAAAACTGAAGATCTAACTTATATGCGTTCAGAATATCGAGTTTGTCTTCCTCAGGATTTAAGAACAATCATTATTAGTTTCATATTCCCAAAGATCTTGTACTGTGTAAAGAAAGGTTACATGATGTAAAGAGTGCATGGTGCTCACAAAGCAGAAGCAGTTAAAAAATCGAACTCATTGTGGGTTCGCCTAGACCCATAATGAGGACGGCTAAGTGGTGAGGAACGGAGCTTGACATAACTAGGGATGTCTCGATACCACAAAAGTATCGATTTCGGCCAGTATGGGCATCGGGTATCGAAACCGGAAATCTTGTCGGTTGTCGGTGGTCAGTCTGTTACGTCGCCTTCTAGTTGTTTTTACTGTTAAGAAGGTACACCTGTCTCTCTTTTTGCGCGGTGAATAGGTTCTAAAGAACGCCGTATAAAAAAAACTCGAGTAGAAAAGAACAGTACATGCATCCTTTAGAACAATGCATGATAGGATCAACAACTTCAATCGAACAGCATTCTCTGAAGTAGAAATCAAGAGTTAAAAAATTAACTCTTAATTTCAACAAACAAGTAACGTTTTAAACAATAACATAATTTTAACAAAAACTTAAATTTAAAGATTTTCAAATCAACTGTTTCTTCCGTGTTAAAGAATCAATCGCGTAAAAAGAGATTGGTTTTCTTTCGTCAACCGCGTTATTTTAAAATCGCGTAAAATTGACCGCGTGAAAAGAGAGATAGGTGTACTGTACTCATTACAATAAAAGAGGAGTGGACCCCAGAGAAGCAATTAGTATTTTGTTGCTTATTCCAGGGAATTGAATCTCAAATCATGTCAGTGCATCAGTTAGTACTTCAGTTTACACTTGTATGATGTCTTACATACACAAAAGAAGCCACAGATCTACAGTCCTGATAATGGGCTTTATGAGTACTAGTATACGTGGAATAGAGGTGGATAACAAATCGCTGGTGAAGAGATAAAATAGTGTCTTTACATTAAAAGTTCTTTATTATGTTCAAATTTTACAAATATCAGTGCACACAAGTATATGAAAATTGTCGCTCATTTTAAACATCACCAAGGTGTAAATTGATTAACAAACAAAAGTACTGCATAACATTTAACTAAATATTTATTTAAATTATAAATAGTATTCACAACTCTAAACATATGCAGATTCTGGAAATAAAGTTTGACGTAATACATTTAGTGATTTTTGGTCACTAATATTTTTATATAAGTTTATCCTAACCGAAATTAGTGTAAAATTCTATTTCGGTTTCTGATTCGGCCGCGAAATCCGGTTTCAGCCGAACCTTACCTGTCTGTGAAAAACATAACGATACCAGATCCGATACTGGAGGAAAAGTATCGATGCCGGTATCGGTATCGGACCAAAAGTATCGAGTACAGAAATACTCGGAATTGAAGGAAAGTGTTGATACTGTATCGCGACGTCTCTAGCCATAATCGGAACAGAACTGCCATTAAAAATTCTTTGGTTTCTTCTATGAGTTCAATCCAGGATCCGCCAGAGCTGACAACTTTGGCGGTCATTGACATTGCCTCGTTACATCTAACATTTTTATCAATTACTTTTAAAATGTCATATAATCAGGCAGTGGTGCATAATCAGCGTCACGCAAACCTGCCTCTAGTGTTCCACGAAAGAAGTTTTTAAAGTTTTTATTGCAAATTTATTTCAATATACTGCAACATGTTACTACATTCATAGACATTTCCATGTTTATATTTTATTCAAATTTATTAGTTTATTGCTTCATTGTTTCCTGGAAAAGTGGATATGGAATTGCTTATAAATTGTTGACTATATTGACGCTAATTCTCCGTGTAATAATAAGTATATGAAGTGTTCCAGGCTTCAGAAAGGTTGAGAACCATTGTAATAACTGTCACTTACTGACAGAAATTATAACTAAAATTTACATAAAATATTTTTGCTTTAAAACAAAATAATCATTCATTTTAAATACTACTTAAAATGAAAACTGGTAAAATTTAATTCTAAACCTCGTGCATTTAGAATAAAATTTCACGAGCTAAGAATTTCTAAAGTTGGGCCTGACTTTTTGATTACTTGTAGGAAATTTATAAAAATTATTTCCATAAGCTTCCGGAAGTTTTGAAGTGGAGAAGTTTGTCCTAGATTCTATCCTTCAACTCCTTCGCGGATCCAACTTCCCAACCATTTCATAAAGTTTTTCTTAACTAGCCTCTTCCGAACACATTTGTTACTTCACATTTCTTTAGTGATGGAGAGCCGAGACAGGACAACGAAGGCTCGTGAATGTCCTGTTTGACTGACTGCCAGCTTTGGCGAAAATTCGTAGTGTCGTTTGAATTCGATTCGTAACCTACATCACTTCTTTAGTGATATAGTATATTTGTCACCAGCAAATTTAATTCTGTCAAATACATTTATTGAGTTTTGGGCACTAATATTTTTATATATGTTTATCTTAACCGAAAATAGTGTAAAATTCTATTTCGGTTTCCGTCAAAATTCAAATAGGACTCTTCGGCAATAACCACATACAGAATGTTCAATACCTTCCAGATTTCACACAGCTTCCGTAAAAAAGTTTTCTGAATAGTGAGTTCGTCGTGTGTTTTGGAACAGATTTTGTTTCTTGAGAGTCATTTAAAGTTCTTTTAGAGTAAAGAGAACATGCCTTTTGAAATTTTGAACTTTCTTCCCAATTTTATAAGAGTTTGTCCAACTTTACCAGGACAACATCCTCCAATTAGTTCATTTTCCTTTTAGTCATTTTCCTCCTCTTTCGACTACTTCCCGTTCTTTCTAAAGGGTACCCTTACCCTATTTTAAAAAAGATGCTATATATGCCGTGGGAATTCAATTATAGAGAAATGTTTAGCTGTATAAGATATCCCATTTTCCCAATTTCCGGCATAAAATCTGCCAATTATATTTCTTAGACCTAATATATGTAATTATTCAAAATTACTAGACAATGCCGGTGAAATTTGTGCAGATTTTTAGGATAAACGTCAATATTATATCTTTATACATTCAATGATTTTACGCTGACAATGAAATAAAATATTTCTTTCTTAACATAAAAATAACATTTAGTTTTAAATATTATGCAATAAAAAGCTTTTAAACTTTATTAAATTTGAAATAATTTTAAAATATCTAATCAGAATAAAAGCGTTTAGTACTTTAAGTTATTCAAATTTTATGTAAATGATTATTCATGTATTCATTTTTATATTTAAAATATTGTAAGCCTATAAACGCCCACTGTCGTCTTAAATAACATATTCCGCTATCTATAAGACGTTCCTGTATAGTTAATTGTGGGTTTCTGTCCCTAGGGTTTCCATATTTAGTCTCGTCTTTCATCTATCAAACACCTTTCTCTAGATTATGGAAAGACAGATGAACAGACGGACGGACCACCAACGTCTAATACAAATCGGAATTCATGTTATTTAATTCAAAAAATTTCCCTGAAAGGGATGTACAGGAGAAATCACTACTAATTTGAAGTGGAAAGCATATATTTTAAAATAGATAAACTAAAAATATGATTAAAAATTGCAGCCCGGCATTGTGACTGTCACAATAAATAATCGCTCGTATAGTATTGTATTGTTAATGACTTAGATGTAACTTATAATCCTAATAATAATTAAATTTGTAATAATTTATAATTATTGTACTTCTAAGGTATATAGTAATGTTGGCAATAATCACCGTAGACTCTGTTTTTTGGTTTGTTATCAAATGAAAGTAATCGCTTCCGTTCAACATTGTTATAAACTATAGAGGAGAAGGTTCATGTATTACTCGATCAG
>NW_019385629.1:82052-97912 GCF_000671375.1 Centruroides sculpturatus | reverse complement strand
AGACCAAAATTTAAAAAACGTGAACATCACACAGATTAATATGTACCCCTAAGTCTCTGGAACGGAATACATGCACCAGTGAACCCACAACTACACGATTTATATTTTAAAAATAATTAAATTCACTTAGCATTCAAAACTTGTGAATTTTGAAAAAAACAAATTTGCTGATTAAATACGGACAACTGTTTAACTGAAGTAAAACGGTTTTCCCCTTGCTATGGATGTCTGCCTACTTCAGTTCAGCCACATTCCGCTACAGTTCGCCTTTATTATCAGTTCGAAATGGGGTGGTTCCATAATACCCGCAGTGTTTCATAATACCACCTTCTCCTCTACATTTTTCGTCACCAGTTATGATTCGCATCAAAAACGAATCATTTTCTTGATGTTTCAAAAGCATATCACAGATGTCAATGCGACGGAACAAATCTTTTTTTTTAAGAACATGAGGAACCCACACCTTTGAAACTAAAACAAGTCGTTTCAAGTGATCATAAACGGTTGAATTTGACTAATTAAATCTCTTGGCGATTTCTCGTGTTGTTATTCGGCGGTTTGCTTCAATCGTTACCTTTATTTTGTCTTCATCAGCTTCAATTAGCCTTCCAGAACGTGGTGTACAGTACCTTCAATATTGAAATTGCTGGAACGAAAATTTGCAAACCAGTTTTGGCATTGTCGTTCTGTCATCACATCATCTCCGTACACGTCACACAATTTTTTTTTCTTTCAACAGCATTCTTACCTTTTCGGTAATAAAAAAAAAGCTAAATATGCCGAAAATGCTGTAATCTATATTTGATGGGACATCAAAACAAAGAAAAACCAATTGCAAAAAATCAAACAAATTTTTTTTTTTTTTTGCAAATAAACCTTGAAATGCCAGCTGTCAAAATATATAATGACGATACGATTTAGAATGAAATTGGCGGGTAAAAATACAACTAATCCCTCTGGTGGTAAAAAAACGAAATTACTTTACGAACAACCCAATAGAAAGTAAACGATGAATTCAAAATAAATAATGAATATTAATTTAAATTAAATATTACGTATTTCACAAACAATTTTCTAAAAATAAGTGAATATTAATTAAAAGTGATTAAAATGTAAACTTAAAAAGCGTAAAAAAGGTTTAAAAGTTTAATCTGTAATTTTTTTTTTTTAAATTTAAATGTTTAAATATTTTAGAAAATTAATAATAAAATGTAAAATATTTTAGAAAATTTTTCGATTTAATAAAAATTCAAATTAATGTATTCAAATTTTCAATAATGCACACAAAATTCGAATTTTGTGTGCATTATTTTATATAAGCAACAATAAATTTAATAAAATCATTTATTTCAATACCCAATCAGGAATATATAAATATTTAAGTAAAGTACACGTAAATTGAATTAAAAATTAAAAATTCAAGAGAACATTTTGAAAAATATTTTATTTTAGAAAGTGTAATAAAAAAAATCTTGAATATTACTATAAAATTTAAAATATATGCATTTAATATATGTTTGGATATGCAATCGTTTAGACATAAATATCTAAAGCTACAGATTTTAAGATATAAACAATCATAATTTTCATGTGTCATTATTAGTGATGGATGGCCATTATCTATTCTCATCTTCTTTATCTCTACTATATCTTTACAAATGCTGATGATTCTTTTGTGTTATTGTTATTTTGTTAAACACTAAATTTGGGTCATAAAATTACTTTATTTAATGCTCAGTATAATATTTTTTAGTATTTAATATATCGTCAAAATCTCCGAGATCTGGTGTATTTGTATACGAAATAAATTCAATAGTACTATTTAAAACTTGGAAAATAAAATTCAATATATAACCAAGACATTACACATATAAGATTTCAAAAATGTATATTGATAATTTTAGTTTAAAAAGATTGAAAATAAGATTTTTGTTCTCTGACTTTATGTAATACCCATTAAAATTGTTTACAGATTGTTGAATGAATTATGTAAAAATAATATTACTGTAATATGAAAAATACATTAGTCGTAACAGCAATTTACTATATCTTATTATTTTCTTTTTCTCACTTATTTGCTCGTAATTCGTTGAAATTTTATTAATTATTAATGGAAATAGCTGCACTCTCTATTCCAGATGCACATTGGTGGTACCTATAATTTAACTTGTAAATAGAAGTAAGAGTGGCTCTAAATGTCTGTAAAATCCAAACAAATGAATAACATAATATAAAGAGCAAAAATAAAAATAATATAAAGATTATAACGTTCAATAAATATCGAAAAAAGTATTGTGAAAATAGAAAAATATCCACCAACGAGTTACGTAACTTTTCCGACAAACAAGTTAAAATTGTGTGGCGCTATCCATTAGGAAATTTTATTTTAAAAACATTTTATATTATTAATTATTATAAAATGGAAAAAAGTTTAATTTTGAAGGTAGGAATGAGTTTAACAATTTGTAAATGCTGATAACGAGTAAAATCAGATATGACACATAATCCCCTCTAATTCCCCACTTCCTTGACCTTTTACCACCGAAATTTGATAGCATTAATCCCTAAATTCGCAAACCTCCCTACAAAAATTATACTTTTTCGACAAAAATCACAGGAGTTATTAAGCTTTAAAAGGGATAAAAATAAAATCGTGTTCTTTCACACAGACATTCATACAGACAGAAAACCCCAAACTTTTTTTTGTACTGTACTTCTCGACGTTTCAAGATCGCCCGAGTCCAAAATTTTAAATATCTTGACGTGTCATTTTTATCATACTTTATTTTTTTGCCGAGAAAGTATAAAGGAGTGAATTTTCTTTTATAAAATTTCTTAAATTTAAGCTACAGTCAATACTTTCGATGTGAAGTTGACACATTTCGTCTCCTGATGAAATCATATCAACTTTCTAGTGGAGTGACACATCTTCCATGTCCGATTCCTTAGTCACCATATTGTCACGAACAACTCCAAGGAAGTGTCGTCTAAAAATCCTTAATTGGACAATCTGATCTTTGAATGCTACAGTTTTGGCCGATTTTGAGTAGTCGCCGTCTGTTCTCTGAACCGTTTGTGTGTTTATCTCTCCAACCTTTTGGGCTAATCATCTCTATCTTCTTACGAATTGTCTGTGCACTGACGTGAGATTTTGACGGAGTGGAGATGATCTTCCCTTCGAGAATGTTAGGAGACATATGACGAGTGTAAATTATCATCTGTAAACTCTTTCTCTCTCCGCGTTAGGAACGAAAGCGCAAGTGTTATAGGGAAAGGTGGTGCAAGATGGGGTCATGGGGTAAGAAAGGGACGTCTGTTTATTTATGGTTAATGTGCTTTTATCTAGCTGTTATTTGGGGAACTAAAAGTCTACCTCGAAAGGGATCATGGAGCGAGAGAACGTCCAAATTGCTCTCTTTGTTTGGAAGTAAGATAGTTTTTCATGTTTCAGCAATACTTCATCTAATTTTACGCCTGCTAAAAAGTTTCTACAAAGTATCATTGTAAACTTTTACATTACCTTTTACATGAAGATATTATGGTATTTGAAGTAACCTTTAAGACTGTAATTGTTTAGTTTTGAAATAAAGTTTAGCTATGTTTGCAGTCAATATGAAAAGTGTACATTGGGGGCAAGATGGGGTACCCCGTCTAGCCCCAGGTTGACCATGAATATGGCCTATGAATCCAGAAGTATTTCGGAGGCAGACTTTGCTGCAGAGACGACAAACAGGCTCCTTCAGCAAGGGTACGCCTAACAAGAAACAAGGCAAATGACACAGAATGCCTCTATTGTGGAAGGTTATAGTCTGTGTCTACAGAGAGTTGGGCTAAATGTAGCTGTTGTGATAAATGAGCATACTGTGCTTGTGCCAATATTGAAGAAAATGACAGTTTAACCATTTTAATTTGTTCTTCTTGTATATAAAAATAATATCATCCCATCTTACCTCATGGGTGGGGCAAGATGGTCCATTTACATATAAATTTTAAAATATAAAATTTTCTTGTTTTTAAAAACGTTTTTCAAATTATATATTACCAAATGTTGTAGTTGCTGAGAATAAAAAAAAAATATATTGTTTTCATTAAAGTAGTTGCCATCTTATGACTTTTCAAACCTTAAAGTTCTCATCTTGCCACACCTTCCCCTACAGTCCTAGGTGTCATTTAGTAAAATATAGTTAACTGAGCTGAGTGACTATTTCCAACTGGATCTCGCTGTTTTCTTCTCCATCCTCTTACCCTTAGTCTTTCATAGGAAACCTCGTCATTGCCATCAATATATCTCACGCCTCGAGTAGTAGACGTAACTTACTTAGGGTCAGGAATTCCTCACTAACATTCGGCATCAAATTCAGTCAAAACTGAAACTCGGTATCAAGTTAGATGCATTTTAGAACGACTTTTATAAAGTAACCCTCTTAACCGTTAGCTTCAATCAGGGATAATTTTTCAATTTTATCAAAAGCTTAGACCTATCAAAAGCATCATTTTTCAAAAGTAACATTAGTAAAAGACAATCATCAGTAATCACAAAGGAAATTGAAGTAATAGCAAATATCACGAGAATAGATGTGTCATTTATCACTAACGACATAAGAAGATTTTCTGCCTTTTGAATCATGAAAATGTGATTTTAATACTGTAACATCGATCATATTTACATCCGAATAATAGAAACATTAAATCTATAGCCAAATATATATCTTGAAACGTATATTTTAAGTTTAAAAATAGTTTTTTAAAATATAATTGACTTAAACTTCAATGGAGTTTAAATGATTTACGTTTACGCCCAGTTATGATGCAATTTAAAATTAAGTTTTTTAAAAATAAAATATAGTTTTAAAATATTTTTATTAAAGATGATATATTTGAGATTATTAAATATTTTAATCAATAATTTTAATCTATAAATATTTCTATAAATGTAGCTTATATTATTCAATTTAATTATTTTCAATTGTTGTCATTTTTAATAAATGACAGTTATAAATAATTTATAAATATTCTAAAAATAATTAAATATATTAATTAAATGTCATTTTAGTACATTAAAATATTTTCTTAATATTGAAATAACAATTCTCAGCAGCATTAGTAATAATTTGAAAGAAAATAAGTAATAAGTTAAATAAAATGCAAAATATAAAAATATTGTTTAAAAATACATAGTATTGTAATAAAATTATTTACTTCAGTTTAAATATCCAAGGAACTTATGAAATTTGATCTTTTAAGTTTTTTTGTGTAGTGCTAATTATTACAAATGCATTAAAAAAGAATCACATAAAAGTACCAAGTTAATTAAAGAAACATTTTTTACTATTGTTAACTATTTTGATGTTATAAGACACCACAAATATTTGTATTTTTTCCTGTAATGCAATCTCTTAACACACACAAGGTAATAATCTATTGTTAATTACTTGTGTCTGAGAGACAACGTACATGGTAAAGACAATATTTTGCCATTTAAATCCGGAAATGTAATGAAAGGAGTAAAGAAAGAATAGAACAGTGAACTGTGTCATCTATTAACTTCATTGAAAAGGAAACGACGTATAAATAAAACTTTGTAATGAATTTGCATGTATAAATGTAATATTTCACCGTTGAAAGGAATGCAAATTTAGAAATATATTAAAGAAAAGGAATCAACTTAAAACGACGTATAAATAATGAAGACACATAAATGTGAAATGTAAAAAGGATGATCGTTTGTAAAGAATTTTGAGCAGTTTTTTTAAAATTTTAAAACCAGCAGTTTTTACAAATTGTTTTCGTATTGTAATATTTTCTAGATTAGAATACGAAAACTATTTTGTAATATTATCAGACGTCTAGCAGAACATTTGGTCCAGATATTACAAACATTATACAGAGGCCTTAAAACATTTCCTACGTATTACTGGTTCTATTATATTTCTTTTACATTAAGAAAAATATTGTCGAATTTTATTATTTAAAACTTAGAATTTTATGCTGTATTGTTTTCAATGTACTGGAGGCTTGAAAAATATAAATAATGAGAGCAGCTCTTGACTTTTAAGACTCGTGTGTGTTGCTCCTTATTTAAATTTTAAAAAAACTGTTAAATATCTTAAATGTTTTCTATAAAATAAAAAAAAATTCAACTAGTATGTATATTTTGTTAAGAAAATTTACTTAAAAATATCATTATTTTTATGAGATAAAATTAATGAAATAAAAAAGAATCGAAACAATTTTAATGAGTAAAAAATTTCCTTCTTAAATTAAATGCCGCAAACAATTCATTTAAAATTTAAATTTAGGAGTGAGTCAACCTTAATTATCTTGAATTTAAACAAGTTGAAACGACTTTATTATTTACTATTTTTTTTTACTTCATTTAACATTTGTAGAATTGCCAATGATTAGATATAAAGAAATTGCAAGCAGCATTATTCTCAGTTTGAAAATCAGACACACAGAAATATTAAAACATATTAAACTGATATTAAATATAGATTTCAAAGAAAGTTACCATTATAAACAGTTGATAAAAAATTATAGTTTGTTAATGTATTTATGTATTTCTTATCTCTCTGAATACTGACAAAGTAAAAAGTGGTCTAACTTATCCTTAATTAATTTTTTATACAAAATAAATAAAAACCCAGCAATTAGTTGCTTAACTTTTCCCACAACATTTAAAGTGAAACCATCTGTTATATTATTTTATTTTTAAAAGTTTTTATATATTTAAGTATTATAAAATAGCAAAAAGCTTAATTTTGAGTGTAGGGATGTGTTTAAAAAAATCGTAAATACTAATAATGAGTATAATCTTCACTAAGTCCGACCCTACTCGAAATATGACCCCTTTATTTTCCCACCCAGTCGACCTTTAAGCACCAAAATTTAATTCCCCCCTGCAAAATTTCAGAAATGTTCGACAAAAAGCGCAGGAGTTATTATGTTTCAAAGAGGGTGAACAAAATCGTGCCCCACATATACACATATTAACACTCATATATACAAAAAGGCCCGAATTTTTTTGCATTTCTCAACGTTTCCTTGAGTCCAAAACTGTAAAAACCTGGGGGGCGATTATTTGACCAATCACCATTTTTTTCTTTGTTATACAGAGCCAGGAAAGTAAAAAATGAAGCAGAAATGAATTTTATTGCCTGTCATTTTAATGATTATACTTATTGTTTTAATTTCTCTCTTGGTTCATGTTAATTAGACATGAATTATTTTAATGACTTTGTCTTAATAACAATTTAAATCATGAAAGATAAATTTCTATCACTCCGTCTTCAATTATTTTTCTCAGTTTTTTTAAAAGATATATTTACGTAATTTCTGTTCGAATTATAACAAAATTTGAACACGGTTCAATTATAAATTTGTAAGTTTTAACTACGATAAATTTTTTTTTACGATTTTATTTAAGAGTAATCTCTTTCTTACAATTTATCTAAATACATAACAAGACATCAGCATAAATAATTTACAATTGTGTTATTTTTAGTAATTTTGGATTAAGTTATTATTGATATTAAGAAGAGCAAAACATATATTATTAAAACCGAGAAAAACATATTTAAAAATGTATAAAATTTCTTTATCATCGTACTTTAAACTTTTCTCCCCAAGGCTTTCTATTATTTACGTAAAGAGATAAAGTTTGATTTGTGTATCGTTTTCGTAAAATACTTATAAGTTGGAGAGTAAAATTAATTCTTACTCTTAACATTTTGATGTTTTATTTTTGTTAAATTATTTTTGGGTAGAGGTTGACACAAAGTCTTTATCGTTATTACGTGAGAAGATGTCCTGATTATTACAGTTAAAGCTGGACGATAAATTCAGTGCACAACGAAGCAGGACATAAATCTAATATGAAGTGGACTCTTCGAAGTGCAGACTTAAAATGTGACAATTTGGTTTGGGGCATTGTAAAAAGAAAATTTCACAATTCCCCAATGTTTTATAACATTTGAAGACAGCTGTCAGGAACAGCTTTAATCATTTTCAGATATTAATATGAAGGAAAACGACTAGAAGAACGTAAAGAAAAATTAAAATTAGGCGGAGAATGGAGGGGTGGTTATAGATAGCTTTTGAGCCTTCGTATTTACTGTGTACATTTTAACAATCTCTTAAATATTATTTTGAAATAATTGCGTATCACTTTCCCAAACTAATTTTTTCTTATGAAATCTTTCTTAATCAATTTAAATTTTATTTATCTCTTATCAAATCTTTAAAATGCCAAACTTTACTTTTTTACTTCAACCAAAGAATTGACATAATTAATACATGATTTTACNAAAGTAAATATTTTGTATATGTTTGCTAACTTCTAATTTTTAAAAAATTATTTTCGAAGTTTTTCTTTATTTAAAATAATGGAAATTTTCTAGAAAAAATTTATATTTTTCAAGGTAATGTGAAACAATAAACTTTAGATATAAAATGATTATTTTAGAAGTTATTAAACATGTGCAATATTTAATTTATACAAAACTTAATTTTAAATAAATATAAATTCGAGTTAATTTATTTACTTTAATATTTTAATTCGTAACAGAAATGACGGCATAAACATAAAAAAACTTAAAAACTTACATAAAATGAATAAAATAACAGCAATAGTTGCAATTATTGATATATAACATTAAATCAATATATATTATTCCCTAGAGATAAAAAAAACTTGAATATTAATTAACATGTCCTTGTACATCATATTTATCCGTTAGTAACAGTCATGCCGTAATCTATCTGTCTTCTTACAGTGGAAAATTTTGAATTGAAATAACATGACTTCCGGTTAGCAGCGGAAGTTTATATACGGTTAATATGAGCCTCCTACGTGTACTATTTCCATATCCGTTTGTTTTTCCATAATCTCGAGATTATGGAAAGACAGACGGACGACAATGGTAATTTATAGGTTTACCATTTTTTCAAATTGCAGCCCAACAAAGCGACATAAGATTAAAAATAACAGAATCTTTGTTTTTAAGATCTTTGGTATAGGAGAATCAAGAAATATAAAATGAAGAAATTGGCCACATTATAAAAAATATATATCCATTAACACCGAGTGAAGCATAAAGAACATATTACAACGGAGATAAGAAAAATTACCTAAACTTATTGGAAAATACTTACATGATCGATTACAAAATGACGGAGAATTTTATATGTCCTATATATATTCTGTAATAATTAACTTGAATGGAGATGGAAAGATGATAGTGATTTAGTTACAACATAGGAATTTATATTAAATGTTAAGTTTTATATATGAATTCCTATTTATAGTTACTATTCAAGTTATCTAATTACTTTCTAATATACGAGTAAATATAGGGACAGGAATAATGCTTTTACAAATGTGAATAACTTGAAACTATTAAAGGTTAGTAACATTAATATATTATTTACTAACTTTCACAACAGAACGTTTATTTAATAATTCGATAAATTATTTACAATATTTTTAAGTTACTATTTCATTTCTTAATTCGTCGATTTTAATTATTATTGTTAAAAATCGTATTAGTTTATCTGCACAGAAGTGCCCTTTGAACATCTTCAGGAGACATTCTATAAATTTTCATCATATTCTATAAGCTCCTATAACCTTTCATTTATTCTGTTCGGTAGCAAAACATTGTAAATCCTTCACCAAACTTCTTAATTCGTTCATCCTTACATTTTCTCAATTTCTCTTTTTCTAGTATTAAACGTTTTTATTTTTATTCTGTCTTGTTATGTATATAGCACAAGAAAGTATTGGAATCTTGTAAAATTTGACTCTCCGTGGTTTTCAAAATTCTCCGCTTTTTGACGCCCCCTGAATCAAAAAATTAAAAACAAAAATTCCGTGGGTGTTTTGTTAACGTCTATTTTGTTTAATATCTCAGGATGGGGTAACAATTAAAATTCGAAATTTTGCATGGTAACTTGTATATAAGAGATAGGGAGATAGTATCATATCTCCAGTGAGGTCGAACTGAATAATAAATATTATTACATTTACAAATTTTTATAAAACTTATCTTTACAATTAAAATTACCTTTTTTTATATTATTAATTATTTTAAAATGGCAAAGTTATTTTGTAATAAAACGTCATAATAGATGGCACCTTAGACAATTTTTATTTTGTCTTTTATGCGTTAGTGACTTTTGCGGAAAAGTTGCGAAACTCGTTGCTGTATTAATTTTTTTTATTTAATAGTATTGTTAATAGATTTTAATTTATTCAATGAGTTGCATTTTTTACTATTATTTTGAAAAATAAAATTTTAAGTTATTTTCATATGTGGGTAAACTCTTAAAATCCCTACGTGAAAACAAGGAAAACAGGTTTTCTTCTGCTTATACAGGATACGCTTCTCGTCAGTTGTTATGAAAAAGGGGGGAAAATACGTATGAAAACAAAAAAACTTCAAACTCTAAAAAAATGTGAACTTTTCCAATTACAGCCGCTTCTGCACAAGATTACAAAAGCAAGATATGAACCGCAGTTATTTCAGTGCAACGATTCTATAATAGAAATAAAAGTATTCTTACATTAATATCTTTGTTTATAAAACTGTTCTCGAAAAAAGCAAAAGAATAAAACAAATCTCACAGTTTCAAACAATTTCATATGGCTACTCTTCGGTTCTAGTGGTTTTAAAATAAGTTTACATAAACAATAAACAAGATATACATTTAAAAAACGAACAAAAACACTTAAAAAACAAAGGAATACTTTACAAATTCTATATTGTTACTTTCAAGTGTGTATAATATTTTTCAAGAAAGTGTTGTCTTCTTTATAATTAAAATTTAAAAATTTAGGTAATAAAACAAGCCGATAATTTCTTATATTAAACGAGTAAAAATTATTCTGGCATCATCACAATGGTCAGCTGCAATTTTTAATCATATTTTTAAATTATTTAATTTAAAATATATCATCTGGACCTCAAATTATTAGTGTCTTGCCCCTGTACATCATACCTTTCCTGACAACAACAGAGTTATACCGGTCATCTATGTAACCACGTTCCGGGGAAAATATATGAATTGAAATCACATAACTTCCTGTATATACTGAAAGTTCGTATAAACGAAGTTAATCATGGCCTCTTGTCCATAAGCTTTCTAAATCTGGTTTTGACTTCCATCTATTTAACACCGTTCTCCAGATTAAGAAAGGATCGCGGATGGCATTTTGAATTTATGTCTACAATAGTTTCAAATTGCAACCCAATTATTTTTATTTTTATAATTAATTTTGATAAGTGAAAATCTCTACGTATTGAATAATTAATTTTAATATTGATTGATTTTATTTGAAGTCATATTGGTGTGGCTGTAAATAGTTCAAAAATAACGACGAAGAAAGATTTATCATAAATAGAATTGCAAAAATATTTTCAAATTTAATTAGCTTAAGTTATATTATACGAGGAGAAGTTTTTTCTTTCGGCTAAAAATAAAAATAACTGGAGACGTAAAAGAGATTGAAATATACTTGTATTATTTAAATTATCTTGTCTTGTCTCCTGGAGATTTTACTTGAATTAATTAAAATAGAAATAGTTAAAATAAGAAGGCTGTCTGAGTTAATAGAAACACAAGTTAAAAATAATCATCAAAGACATTATAAAATCAAATAAAGAAATCATGTCAGAGTTGTATTTAAAGTTTAGTACTTGGAAATAAAGCAATTATACTACATATAAATCCGGATAATAAGATAATTGGTATAAAACTTTTATTATTTTTAGCTTTCTCTTCCTATTTCTAGAAAGTTCCTATTTCTTGTTTGTTAGAACAAACAAGAAATAGGAGCTTTTGCTTCCTTTTTAAAGATGTGTTCAAAAATTTCTAAAAACGGGTAAAAAACTTAAAACATAGAATCTAAAGAAACTATTTAATATTTTGTGAAAATAATCATCCCAAACTTTGATACACGTTCTGCTAGGATTTTTCCAATTTAGGAGACATTTAGACTAAGTTTAATTTGGTTTGTTCAGACAAGGCAACTTAATAAGTGGGCGATCTGTCAGTGGGAGATGCTTTCCGAAAGGATTTTATATAGAAAATTTGCCCCTATTTAAATGATAGACACATGAAGAAAATCCGGAAAACTATGTGGTCAGCTGGTTGATGAGGCGTGAACCAGCGACCAATTACCAATTTAGTGATTTTATCTTCTCGTTTATTGATAGACCCTACATTTAGAATCATCTGATTCTTTCAGGAATCGCAGAATTCTCTTTGATTCACGTTGTATGAATTCTATTGACTCAAATTGTCTTTTTTTAAAAGCATCTTCAACTTTGGACAAAGAAAACGTCATTAAGAATTAGATCAGGGGAGAAAGGCGTAGTTGAGGAAGAATAGAAGTTCAAAATATAAAAGGAAACGGTTTCTGTCAATACAACTAAATACGAAGGGAAAAAAATAGCAGTCTTTGAATATGTTCTGAATTAGAGAAATCTTTGAAGACATCTCTATGAACTTTAATATAATTACAGTATTTCCAAAAATTTAGCCATTTGCACACATTAAAATTTTGACTCATTCCTGAAACTTTCTGAACACATCTTAAAGAAAAACGAGTTAATTTAGATGTATAAATTAAAATATGAGTCTTTCATTGTAAAGGATTCGGATTCGAATCCAAATCATATTGCCGCGATTGTTCATGGATTGTTCAAATCGGGATAAGATTTTTCATCAATCACCTATTTTCTCTGATTCCATTAAAGATCCATTTTATAATGAAGTCTTAAAACTAAAAATAAATTAACAATTAAAAACGTCCATCTAATCCTTTTTTAATTGGAATAATTGGAATAAATAAAAAATTTATAGCTAATTTTATTTGTTTTCTTTTAAGCGTGTTATTTTATTGTTTATTTTGTCTTTTTCTAAAATTATAACATATATTTCTCCATCAAAAAAAAAAAAAAAAAGGTTTATTTGTCTTAGATATCATTTTTAAACCATTGCTGTTTTTTCTGTAAATTAATTTCTAAAAAAAAGTGAAAATTGGATATATGCCATTCGTGACTCTGTATCTCATAAACAATTTAATTTTTGTCATCATCAGCCATTTCGTATACATGTATTACACTAATTTTTCGCTTTTATATGTCAATGTTAGACCTGCGCAGTTTTTTACGTGCAAAATGTGGTACGTTTACTATATTTTTATCTTCGTAAGTTTTTACACCTGAGTTTGTTATTTGTAGATAACATAGGACTGTATTCTAATTGGTATGGATATATCATGTCACATTCGTGTTTTGTTACTTTGGTTTGTCAAGGGAAATAGAAACTATCAAAATTATTTACACGGACAGCATAAATAAATACATATAAAATGATAACACACATTTCTAATCATCATATGTATTTAAAACAAATTTTAAAAAAATTATTATTGTTTTAGTGGTTATATTTAACATGTTTAGTATTATTTTAATAAACTTTTCTTAGAGGAAATGAAATGCAAATTATAAATATTACAATTTATCAACTTTTTAATTAACACCTGAAGTTCCCAGCAATTTTTGATATTAATGTAATTAAACGTAAAAAATAGTTAAAACTGAAAAAAACGAAAGAAATGCGTTAATTTTGAAGAAAAAGCTTCAAACTTTATTTTCCTTTGTCTAGCCTTTCTGCGAAATTTGACACTGATGAGTCATTGTTTACACAACTGGATGACCTTGAAAACAGCTAGAGTCGGATTTCCCAGGAAATTCTCATAGAAGTCTCGGGAGGACAAGGATTTAAAGTAGGGTGAGTTCTAGCTGGCCGTATATTTTTAAATATTTTTAAAAAATTCAAATTTTAATTGCGATTTCCGACCCCCAACTTAATTAAACGTGTATATAATAAAATATATTAATTAAAAAAATTAAAAAACTATTGGAGGTGGTTTTTGACATCAGAAAGCAGCTTTAAATAACTTTACCGAAGGAATATCCGTGCGCTACAACTTAGGAACCATGAAATAAATTTGATAAAAAACTCTCATTAAAAAACAATTAAGCCTTAATCGAGCCTTATCAAAGGCTCATTAAAATCGCGATAAAATTTTTTTGTGCGGGTAAAAATTTTTGAAAACATTTGGAGACTTAAAAAACATTCCAAAAAGTCAAAAAACAAAAATTTTTGGGGAGCCGAAAGGACCGAGTTTTATGTAACGCTATGTAACATGCCCGAGTAAACTCGAGCGAAGAACTAAAGGTGAAATTTTTATTGTATGCACAATAGGTAATTAACATCTTTTTCTGTTAACAAGAATAGAAAATTTCATTTAGATACAGTATAATGATAATGAAAAGCTTTATTTAGCATTTTAGTACTTCATACGCATATTATTACAGCTATATATTATTCAAATACGTAAATATATATATATACTGTATATATTATAGAAATAAACTTATGAGCATTTTATAATGTAATTTAGTTTCATTATTCATAGTATAAGAATTATGAGCCCGTTAATAAATTTTGTTCCTTTCAAATGCATGATGAACTCAGGATAATTTATAATTTTCTAATTCTAATTTATAATTTTGTTCCCTGTGAAGGCTCCACTATTGATTCACAGATTTCTCGAGATCACGACTCTTAATCGCATGTTTTCCTGTTCCTTCTGTGAAGTATTATGACATTACTACATTTATATTATTCAATATGTATCAATCTATATTTTGGTTAAAATTCAGGTGGAAGTCCTATCATATAACTTGTCATTAACTTATCATATAATTTTATAACATTATCACTCTCTCTCTCCATCGAATAATAAATTAATTTAGATTTAAATATTGGATGATATTGCAATGATAGAGGTTTTTAGGTTCTGTGTAAATAGTTCAAATTCATTTAACGTACTATATACGGAACCATTACCCACTATGGAAGAGTCATGGAATCATCACATATTATTAAAATTTATGTAACCTAGTCAATTAATTTTGCATTTTCGGTCCATTTGGTATGATTTATTAATTAGTAATTCTCTTCGTGAGATTGATATACTGTATATCATATAATTCGTAATTAATTAATATGTAAATTTATTCTTTATTCTTATTATATTACTTAAATAAAATATAACTTAGCTAAACTTTAAATTTATTATACACTTTTCTTTACTAATTATAATCTTAATCTTAATTTTGTATGAATTTATTTGTTTTTTTCAGTATAATTAATGTTTAGCTAATTAAAAAAGCTACTCAGTTACTTATGACTATACAGTCTATTTAATTAACCAAAATGCATTTCGGCCTTACAGACCCTTATCAATTGTATGACATACAAAACAGAATGTATGGTGACAATTGCCAATATTACAGTATACGTTAATAGTACAATTATTAAAAATTATTACATACACCTTACAGATAGGATTCTAAATTATCACTAATCGTAACACACCAATTCTAAACTAGCTTTTTGTAATTAAATAATACAGGAAAGAAACTTTTAAATATTGCTTATCTAATTGTTTATTATTAAACCATTTTTGCATGTTTTTCCTTTTTTTCTTATTATTTTAATGAAAGTATAAAAATTATAACTTTTATATTATTACTAGCTGCAAGGACCCGCTTCGCTGGGTTTTTATTTGTTCGTACATTTATATGTAATATAGTTTTTTTTATATATATATAACAGACTGTTTTTCTAAGTAATATAGAATCTAGCTGCAAGGACCCGCTTCGCTGGGCAAAAAGTAACAATAGTGAAGATTAAGATAATTACATTATAGCTAATCTTACCCGTTTTCACAGAATGCAAGAATTAGGTCCCCCGTTTCCAGACTAATTAGAGAACTTTTACGT
>NW_019385629.1:26041-81362 GCF_000671375.1 Centruroides sculpturatus | reverse complement strand
ATTTCGTATGAGATAAAAGAATGAGACGTTAGAGTAAAGATAAAGAAAAATTCCTTCTCACTTGTCTTGTGGACTATCAATAATAAAGATAGATTCAATATTAGGAATATGGAAATAAACTCTTTCAAGTGTCTTGAGAGGTGAAACAATAACATTCGCAAATGTTTATTTGGCCACCCAATTTGTTGAACTGAAAAATATATATATATATATATATTAATATTTATACTATATATATAGTAATATTTAATCGAATTTCAAACTTCATAAAAACGAGTGTGTCTTCCACAGCTTGTCTTGTTTGAAAGAGTAACGTAAATATTTTGCGACGTCTTAGGCTGCATTTATGCAGACACAAGAAATGCAAGAGGAAAGGGGAAACCAAGCGAATCAAGATCACGCGCTTACAGTAGATCTTACTTGGTTTTCCCTCTAGTGTATTCATGTAAAAGTGAGAAGGAAAAGTCTAATAAATTTTACAATAAAATAAAGTTAAATTAACAAAAAGTAAACAAAATTACTCTATTAACATTTTCTTCTTTTATTTTTGGCCTTTTTTTTTTTTTTTTTGGTTTCTTGTAGCATTTACTTTTGTGAGGGTCGGACCGAATAAAATAAAATTAAATAAAGAAGCTCAAATTAAATTAAATATCTTTATTAAAGTTAAACAAAGAAAAACTTCATTTTTCGAAATTGTACGAAAAAGGATATATACATTTCCTTCCCACAGAGCCGTTTCCTATCTCTGAGGAACCCGAAAAATGATTCATGAGGAACTTATCCTAAAAATCGGCGATTGGCGAAATCCAGTAACGTGACAAAAGGGATAAAAGAGGGACGACGACGAGAAAAAGGGGTCCGTCGTCTCCGTCCGTGAACACGGTCCGTCATCACCGTTCGTGATCGCCGAAACCCGAGCCGATCCTTATCGCCGTCGTCCGTTTCTCAAGACAACTTGTCCGATCCGGTTAGAAAACGTCCGACGCTCCGATCCCACATCGTAGAGGTATGATACCCATTAATGTAAACTCTCTCTCGGCGCGTTTCCCTCCACTTCCGCGTGTCCGCTCGAGATAAGCTCAATGTAATTATGTTAGTTATGTTATCGTCTCAATAAATGTTGTTTTGTTGTTAAAAGTCGTCTTTATTTCGAGTATCGCTCACACTTTACCGACGACCCCTCTCATCTCCTCCACTCGACCTGACAAAAGAATCCCGACTTTACGGGATAGAAAAAACCATAAACAAGCCATCCACTGACCAGTGGGCAGTTCTCACCGAACTGTTGCCTATAAAAAGGAGGTACGACTTAGTCCTACCTCAGGCTACCCACACTTTACATTTGTCAGATTGGCTGAGTTGATCATCATCGCCATTTTGTTATCGTTTAGCGGAAGCCAGGTTGCCGTACTACTGCGCATGCGCCAACTCGGGACTGAAAATGAAAACACAAGAGAGAAATACCTACCAATATATACGAAAATAATCCAGGTTGTAGCAGAAATAGAAAATGCACTTATGAAAATTTCTGAATCTCAAGAAGAAAAACAAAAATTTAGAATTGCTCTAAGTAAGAATTTAAGCAAATATAAAGGTAAACAAAAGAATAATTATTGCATTACAGACGTTAAGATGTTAAGTCTACTTACATTAATAATAAGCTAAATAGATTAATTAAATTTCTTAAAAAACATGATCTTTCCATTATCAAAGCAGATAAATCTCAACAATTAGTAATCTAAATATATAAAATTGCTTGTCCTGTCTGACTGACTGACTGAATGACTGATTCATCATCGCCCAGAGCAAACCGATGAACCTAAAGAGGTGAAATTTGGTACACAGTTAGGGTGCGTCATGAAAACGCTCACTAAGAAGGGATTTTTCGAAATTCCCCGCGGGGGAGAGGGAGGGGATTAAGGCTTAACCAGAAGAACGGCTTCTACTGTACTATTTTAGATGCGATTTTTCGTTTTCAACTACGTTTAGTTTTCATTGAGTACTTAGGTGTATTAAATTGATAACATTTCAGACATTGTTATAAATACTTTTATCTATTTCGATTTTTAAAATGTTCGAACCGTTTTAAATTCGAATTTGTTATTGCATATTGGTTCGATTATAGAACGATTGTAAACGTTCCAGAAAATTGATCAAATTAAAAACAGTTCGTTTGATTCTCGGCAATTCTCATCATTTTCAGCGGTAGGTGTTATATAACAATTACTATGATTGTTGAAATGCTGAATATAAATAGGGTTTGCTTGCAAAATCCTCGCGGGCAAAGCCGCGGGTAACCGCTAGTAATAAAAACATCTGAAGTGAAAGCCAAGAAGTTAGAAATTGTGTCAACTACTGAATATGAATCCTTGATTGAAGATCCCACAAAGGGAATTAAAAAAGCAATTACTAAACTATTGAAGAGACATGAAAAGATCTCGAATCATCAAATGAAGAACATTTTGGACTTTACTAATATAAGAATACCTAAATTAAATATTAGACTTAAAACTCATAAGTCTAATATTTACTTACACGGTCGTACATGGTAATCTATGTAGACTATTGATGGACTTTAGATATTCAACTTTATATAATTTAGAAATATTTCTCAAAAATTCTTTACAGGATATACCGAGATCTAAATGTAAGTATATATTATAAAGGACACTGATCAACTTATTACAGGACTACTAAAACAACAAATTGAATCGTCGTATTGGAATGATGAGCTTGAATATAAAATCGATTTACCCTTCCATAACATTAGAATTAATATTGAAACTTATAAAAAATATAAAAAAATGTAAAAATGTTTTTAAAATTATTTAAGAAACTTACTTTAAAAATAATGAAAAGACAATATTTATTTCTAAATTAATTATTGTTATAATTTCTTTCAATAAACGAGTATTACGTAAAAGTTTATTTGAAGTCGATGTCAAGAAGTTCTATTGTTTACAATAAGATGATATTTGGACATCTGATTGTGACCAGATTTCCTTTATCATAATTAGTAAGCTGCTTTGTAAATTGAAAACAAATTACATATAGAAAATTCATTTAATAATTGATTAAAGTTTAAGTTTTAGGACTGTAAACGGAAATTGTTAGTTCCTTCCTTTCACGCGTTTTATTTACTATTTACTATTGATTTACAATTAAATTTAGAAATAATTAGAGCAGAAAACTTAAATAATTATGTTCTAATTTATATTAGCTGTATCAATATATATTTATTAAAAATAAACATTTAAAAACTTTATAATTATAAGATTAGTTCGATTATAATATTTAAGGTTCAATGAAGGATACTGTAATGTTGATAATCAGTCAATTAATTGTGCTCTCATCTTGGAGATTGATAATTATTTAATCTTTAAGAAAGCTTTCATCCAGTTTTGCACAAGAAATGAAGGTTGAATTACCCCATTCTTTGACATTAACAAGCTATCTATTTTCCTTCCTCATGTTCTCTTACACTTCATTCTTCCTTTCGGAAGTTTTCATTGTTTGTCAAATCTTTGTATATAACCAAATAATTTGATTTACTAGCATTAATTAAATTTATAAGTTATATTATCTTTATCAACATCGTTTCAAGATAAGTTTTTCAATAATCATCATATTTCAAATTATTTTCACTAGATTTTATTTTAATTTTTGAATTATTATCTAAATTTTTATTTGTAATAAATTTCACTCATCAACCTTTAATGTACTGTACAGTACAGTACATTACGCCGCACTGGCAGAGATAACCGGATTTAAATGCGATGAGTAATCATTCAGGGCAAATATTAAAATAAAAATCATAATAAAAATTTGGTTATTTTTAACTTAGGTAGCGTCAGGCATTATTTTTGACAAACCTCTTTAGTGCAGGTCCTCTAAGTAGCATAATAAGAATTAGTTTTAATTTTGGACATCCAAGGACGCCATATTCACGACTTTGAACCCTATAGATATCTTTGGAGTTTTTTTTAGATAAGTTTCCTTCAATTTTTATATAGGGAAACAAGAAACACATTCAAAAATATATGTAGTGAATTTTTATAGACCTTTCTGGGAGTTTGAGCATCACAGTTTTTACTATAATTGAACTTTATTAATAAAATTAAAACTTCGAATATTTATAATAATAAATTGCACTGTTAGTACAATAGTGTAAATAACATAAATAGAATCAAATATACATCATCAGTACTAAAAAGTGTATTGACCTAAATTTGAAATACCCACCACTTCCCTTACACGCCGATCGGCGTTATAATCTATAGGTCGTATTATTTCTCTACATCGGTTTAGAAAGCTGCAGTTTTTTTTATATGTGTGTATATAGACCTATCTATCTAACATATATAACAGATTAATCAGATGTTTATTAAAAAATTTCTTTTTTTAATTTTTTTAATTCTCCAATTTTATAAATTTTTAAAAATTTTTTGGAATATTTTTAATATTTTGAAGTTAACAATCGTAAAGTGTGATATGTGAATGATAAAAGGCAAAAAACAGATCAGATCTACAACAATTTTTAAGTGAAATATTGCAAATTTAAAAATTACTATAAAAACCAGAAAATGTCACGCAACAATGGTGTTGTTTCAGATTATCGCGATGCACAGCTGACTGGATAATTATTAAAAGTTGATGATGAAATTATTTGCCAAGTGTCAATAAATTCACCAAGTCGTAACATTGAACCAAGCAAAAAATGTATTATTATGTAATATTCAATAGCTAAACCACTAGGGAAATCTATGCTGATCTTGGATATAATAAATAAAAACAAAAATTTAAGAGAAGTTTCAATGTTATAAAAATGAAGCACACCATATCCGACATATTAAAATTTTTTCTATAAAAAGAATTCGTAAAATAGATAATTTTCTATACATTGCCTCGACTTACGCGAACCCGGAGTTACGCGATTTTCAAATCTCGTCGATTTGTCTTTTGTTTGATTGCCACGCAACTCTTGCTTACTCACTTCTCCCACACTATTGTTCAGCTTACATGTTCGGACGTGTCGCGTGGAATCGACACATAGCTACAATTTATTTTGTGTTATTTATTTCTGTATTTGTTATATCTCCGGAGACTCGAGAGACTCTATGTGGCGATTTATTGTAACCGTGAACGAATCAAAAGACGAGATAAGATTAACAACATTTATTAGCTTACATACATCTGACTTGGATTTTACACAAATTGCGAAATTATACCCCGACTTACGCGAATTCGAATTACGCAATTATCGCTCGGTCCCACCTATCGCGTAAGTTCGGGGTATTACTGTACTTGTAAATATTCTATACTTGTATACTACTACTTATAAATGTATATAAATACAATAGTGCCTCTTAGAATTTATCAATATAGTAGACCCCTATAAAACGGGTTCATATAATACGGATTCGTATATAACGGCGAAAAAATTGCGATCGTATTCGTATAAATACGCTAAAAGAGACTCCTATATAACAGTAAAACGTCATCGCTGACTCGTGTCGCGACAGGATTGGTCGAATCTAGACTAATAGCGGATATTGCACAAACCGTTGAGTTTAAACGAGCAGCGGACCTACTAAAAACAATTTATAATTTAACGGTCATAAAAATTATATTTATATTAATGATGTCTCCAAAGTTCAGCAAATTTCTCGCAGAAAAATAATTTATCAGGAAACACGCACCTGCCGTTCGATGCGCCGCTCCACGACGAAAACAAACTTAAGCAATGTCGTCGTCGAACGGTGCACACTCGGTAAGTAATCCTACAATTTTTTGTTTATAGCATAGTTTATATGGATTATTCCCAAAAAATTATACGTGTTTTGAAAATATTGAGTCGAATTAGTCTAGAATCGATTAATTTTCTGGAAAAAACCTTTCAAACAGCCGTAGTCCGTAAACTGCAGACGTGCTGGGCTGTGATTGGCTCATGTATTTAAGGACTCGTACAACATTAATTTCATAAAACACGGAACGTATCTACCATGTTATAGAGGTGTCTACTGTATTTCATTCCGGGAGGTCGTTCAAACTCTAATTTATTCAAAGCCAGAATCAGTTTTCTCCATTAGAAGTAATGGAAGTAAATTAATTTGTTTCAAGACCCTAAAAATATCCATTTCGAAAATTTAAACAGCAAATACATTTAAGGCAAAAGTAATGCAATTAAATGTTCTAAAGTTTAGAGCATTTAATTGTGTTATTTAGAATCTAAAAATAAATTAAAACACGAAAACAATAAATAAGATATGCAAATACTGTATAATAAAATAAAAATTGTACTTACTTATTTTAATGAGTAGTGATATTTCATTTAGGCCACTATACAGGTTGCTTGGATTTTTCGCAAATGATTCTTTCGGAGACGATATCATCACTCAATTGCTTCTCCCATTATTCACACTAGAAACAGTTTTTCCATCTCAATATCATGCGATTTCATGAAGGTCAACGTTGTTACACCTTTAGCCAAATTTGCTGTTTTTATTTTTTTACTGTTCTTAAGAATGGTGCATACCATCAACCATGTCATCATAAAAATGGCTGCAAGACTCGATACACGTGTATAATTTTTATGCGTTGCGATTTCGCGCCCTTTTTACACTTGAATTTTCGATACTACAACAACCTTTCTGTTAGACTTCTAACTCCTCTTGAATTCTATGGTTAATAGGTAGGGGTTATTTATATATCTATATATGTATATTTAGATAGGTTTGGTTATACATACATATATATATATTACAAAACACAGCAAAAAATAAAGTGAAAAAGCAATGAAAACATAACATGACGCAAGAGATGCTTTCACTGCAAAAATGAGAGAGGTTTGGGCTCATAACAGATGACGTTTACGCATCGAGCGCATTTTTTCACTACGCATAGTTCGAACGTAGAAGCATCGTTCGAACTCTGAAGTATTCGAAGTAAAAGTTATTTAAAGTACAAAGAACCACTGTACTAAGCCAATAATTACCTACCTGCACAAAAGATTAAAATCATTGGACATATCCACAATACCGAATTATGAGGCTTAACTATCGCAACGATACTGACGTTGACAGCATCCTTAAGAAGCCCTAGTATCATTCGGAATTTCCAGATCTGTTATTCAGCAAATTTTGATTATGTCACTACTTATGTTACTGTACAACCTGCCCTGCTCTCCCGTATGCCGTTTGCTATTTTAGTTGATTGGCGTTTTCCTATTGAGTACCATAATTAGCGTTTCTCTCGTAATTAGCGTAATTACTTTCTCGGAGTCAAATCAAATCAAATGTTATTAAAGACACTATGACCAAATTAGGCATTTTCCAACGGTCAACAAATTGAACAATAAATAAATACAAAACATAGATAAATAACTAAATACAAATGAATTTGCAATGCATTTACAATGAAGCATAGCGTTGGAACAAGAGGAGATTAGACATACTGTATATGAATTAACAAATCTAAAAAATCCTCGCGTACTACAAAAAATCAAGTTTTTCTATGACATTTTATAAATTTTATAACTATTAATATTCTTGAAGTTTTTATCCAAGTTATACTGGAATAACTTGGATAGAAACTTCAAGAATATTAATAGTTATAAAATTTATACAGTGATAAATTAATTGATATATTGGAACAGATCGTCCTATTACGTGCTTAATGGGAGGTAAAAGGAAATTAATTGACCATTTAGAGTTACAGTGAGACGATCTATAGTACTTTAATAGATTATTGACATAAGAATAGTTTCTACGTTGAGTAAGTAATTTGTTACTATTTAGCAGTACAGTACATGTTTCTTAAACAGAGTCTGGGTGTTATGAATTTTATCATTTTTATATAAGAGAGAGAGTGAGAGATGTTCTGTATAATGGAATCGATATATCTTTCTTAAATAATTATTTTGCTTAATTTGAAGTTTATTAAATACCATCTCGGGTCCTGTGACCTAAAGTGTGGTACCATGTCTTATTTTTTATTCCATACAAGTTTGATACAATTTTCGGATAGTAGTTAAATCAAGGTAGTAATTTTTTTAGTGACACCTTACATCCGTAAATGTAGCAGAAGTTGTGGCCTTGATTTGCTCGCTTGTTACTGTTAATATTTATCACCAGTACACTAATTTGCATCGGGAAGGGGACAAAATTTGTTAAAGAAGATATACAAGTAAAACTATTCTCGACGAAATGAATTTCCCGGAAAGAAATTACTTAAATAATATTAGAATGAAATGGGAGTTGAATGGAACAAATCATACCTTGATTTTAACAACGGACATGTTAAAATAACTAATTGTTTCAATCAGTTAGAGATTAAGAAAATCATGTGATCTGATGAAAATAAAGTCTTATTAACAGCTAAAACTATATGTACAGTATTCTATCGTGTAGACGTGTATATAATTGACGTTGAAAATTATTGAAACAAAAGATTTTTGCGGAAAAAGTCCAAAATAATTAAACGTTAAACATTTTTTCCATAAAAATAAAAATAAAAATTCTTAATGTTCAACGTTATATGATGTCGGAATGACTTTGAACAGACGTCCAATAAACCAACAACGTATAATTGGGAAAACAGAACCGAAAATTCCACTTGGATGTGGATACTTTCCTTATAATTATGTAACATAAGAGATTTCCAATTAAAAGATATTTTTCAGGGGTACTAAACCAAATAATGACTTCGAATTTCACTACACGTGTATTTCGAATGATCCCAACTAAAATATATGAAAATCCTATTATCTTGGCCGGGAACTAGACTTGTCTTCGAATTACGCGATATCCAAATAAGGATATTTTACTGTACAACAGTTTAAAGTTAAGTGAATAAATAAACATTAAATGTTGTATTACCTATCATTGTTTTCAATATGCGTATTTATATTAACTTTTTGTTTCTATTTATGTATTAATATATTTAAAAAGTAAGACAAAGTAAATTTATGTATTTTGTCTCGCGAAAATTTGTTTACTAATGTAAGTTCTCCGACGTAGTAGAGATTGGGGATTAAAATCCCACTTCTCGGACACCACTGTATGTTCGCCGATTAGGGAGGTTTATTCCCTCTCGTCGGGATGAATTAAAGTCTACTCGTATATGGGTGGCGGTTTTAGGAGGCAGCAAAAGACAAGTGTTTCACAAAGAAACCGTTTATTTTTTCGAAGATCACGCTTACAAATGATTCACAAGGTCTCCGATGTCGATGTCCAGGCGGTTGGATGTCTCTAGTGGTTTTCTTTTCGTCTCGTGTTGGTGGAGCCCAGGGGCGATGGAGAATTAGAGTTCAGAGTAGTAACACAAGGTAGCGACGAGCAGAAGCACTAAAGGCTGGTATACACGGTAAGGAAATCCTCAAAGGATGTGCTTAACAGACGAAAAAAACTCGGATATAACTGGCTGGATCGAACATAGTAATTTACAAAACTTATTAAAATATCTCCCAACGTATAAATAATTATTTTTATTTAAAAATGGATAGATAGAAAAAAAAATCACGGTTAATCCTCAAAGGATTTCCTTACCGTGTATACCAGCCTTAAGAGAAGAAGGCGACGATCACAACAGGTATACTCGAGAGGAAATCCTTCTTCCTTGACGGCGGAAGTTTTATAGTTTCTTCGGGATCGAATTATTTCTAATTGGTCGGGCTTTCCCTTCCCCGCAACCCCATTGGTCTCTTACCTCTAGGTGAAAATTGAGACCAGATTAGGTTTATAGAAAGCTGTGCCCGGGATGGTTGAATCCACATGTCGTCCTCTCTAGACCCGCAGTTCTTATATAGTTAATCTGGGTGTAGTGACATCCAGATTTTCAAATATAATATTGATATTTATCTATTTAACAATATTCTTGACATTAAAGACGGACAGGCAACAGCCGATAGTGGGAATTTATAGATCTAGTAACAGTAATAGAAAAAAGACTTTTACGTAAAAGTAATAAGAAAATAAAAAAAACCAACAGAAATATAACAATCTGTTGTGAATTTATTTGGAATGTTTTTCATATAATAAATTATATGTAAGGTCTTCTTAAGGCTGTAGTTATAAAATATATTAATAATATAATAATAAACTGAGAATATGGTAAACTATAAAAATTGGGAATAATGAAAGTTAACTTAAACTGAGTAAATCCTATAAACGAAAATATGTAGGTGAGGCTAGTCGTTGGCATAATTTTGTAGATCCTTTAGTATTTGTAATCATTGTTGAGTATGGAATAATTCACAATAATATACTTTTTTGAAAATTTCATTGTGCAATATTTTAAAAACCAATTAATCGAAACCTGAAACACAAATATAAAACTATATAGAGGCCACGATTGTGACAAAAATAAATCCATTAGGATGAATGTAAACTTCTAATCATTTTCTGAAGATTCAATGTAATAAAACAATTATAATACAAAGTAAATCATTTTGTATTTACTAGATAATTCAATTGAGAATCATTCTTGTCACATGCAATATTTAACAAGAATGATTTCGATGTCATATTAACTGTCACATTTAAGTAATTGTTGAATCAGTCTTGTAATTGTCAGTAATTCTCTAGTCCAGTAAAAATTCAGTTTAGGAAAAAAATCACAAATCGGTAATTTAATCCTGATTCATCTTTTATTCATCCAACTGGAGGACTAAAAAATTTTAATCTCTATTTTCTTTTCTTTCTGTTTCGGTGAGACGACATCTGCAAAACTCAATCGAAAATTAAATATTTAGTAAATCAAGAATTGAATTAAACAATATACAATCTACTAAAATTGCCCTTACTCAAAAAGACAGTTATTAAAACGTCTAAAGATGTCACTTAAATTGTCCATTCCGGAGACATTTTTAATTCTTAAATCCACCAAGGCAGGATCAAGGAAATTTCTTTTTTTTTTAAAGTTTTTTTAATTTTAGAGTTGGTTCTCCGATGATATGTTCACAAGAAATTTGTGGCGAAAGAATTCGATATCTTTCATCCAAATTTCTACTTTGAAGTCCATGCAAGTAGGAGTCCATGCAAGTAATATCTTGCATGGACTTCTAAATAAAATCTTTTCTAAATATTTTAAAATCTTATTGGATTTTAGGTTTCACTCGTTAGGTAAGTTGGGAATTTTTGTATGACTCTGAATGCAGTCCATAAACTCCCGAATCCATCGGATTCTAGTGATTTTTTGAAGACTAATGGAAATCTATCGTCTTCTGAATCTATGGATATTGGAGATCTTCCGAGAAATTTGATGAAAATCCATTGGCTACGAATCCTTTGGATGACATTTGCGATGCTCGCTTATGTTTTCATTTCTACTACACTTTCTCTATACTTCTTTGCTTGTAGATCTTCATCTGAAGACCCTACTTCGAAAATCCTCTTTCCTGCACTAATTCTTATATTCGGAAATTGCAAGACAGTTCAGTGAACAATGGTTGCTCTTCGATAACGATCAAAAATTAAAAATTATTATTGACGAGCGCTATCAATGAAATTTCCATTTTTCAAAAAAACAAAATTAGATTTTTATTATAAACTAGCAGACCCCGCCACGCATTGTTGTGGCTCAAAATGTATCTATTATAAATTTATAACACTTCCCCCGTCGGGGGGGAATTTTCGAAAAATTTCTTCTTAGTGTAGATTCTCTTGACGTACCCTATTAAAACGCAATAAAAAACGCAAAAACCCGCATCTAAAACAGTATAAATAGAAGCAGAGTTCTTTACCGTAAGCCTTAATCCTAACCATCTCCCTTCAGTGGGGTTGAATTTCGACATGTATATTATATAAAAACACGTGCGTATTCGAATGCAGCGTTGCGTCAAAATTTCAAAGGAATCGGTAGGAACAAACGAACATTACATTTTCATTTGTATAAATAGATAGAAGATGATCTGCTTTAGTTCATTTTCACAGAAAAGCATAATGCCTTACAGAAAAGCAAACTTAGGGCGTCGTACTCGTAGCGCCATCTGTTGGACATAAAAGCCTTAATCTAGATTATATATTTTAATTTATATGAATGTTTAACGGAATAATATACAGCCCATGTCCACCTTGAAGTTCCATTCTAAATATCGGTGAAAGAATTTTTGAAATCGGATGAGTAGTTTCGGAGATTACCTGCTGCATACAAACTTACTTACTTACATACTTACTTACAAACATTATTTCTTTATAATATTAGTATAGATTTCATTTTCCACTCATTTTCAAATTTATGTAAGGAATTTTTAAAAATATCTTTAAACTTACAACCCGAGAAAATTAATTTTTGCGATTTTAAGGGCTAAACATTAAACTTCACTCATTTTTATATATGAACTAACTCAAACTATAAATAAAATTTTATAATATAAAATAAATATTTTCTTCCAGTTTTTCGTAACTGTATAATACGTTAATTTAAAATTAAATGCATCACTGGGGTAACCAATTAAGATTTCTATGATTTCAATGTATAATATCTTACTATCCTCTTCAACATTCCCTCTATTGTGTTGATGGAAACTATTCTGTAGATTTTCTTCAACTGTTTCTGAATAAAATTTTCTCCCTCAAAAAATTTCATTTTTAGTAATCATGTACAGAAGAACCTGGTTAACTGGAATCCTCAAAGGTAAAAATTCGGACTTCGAGTTACGAATTTTTCGCTAAAATTCAAGATTTTATGCATCAGTTTTCGGTGACCCACAATAAACTCTCTAAATGATATTTCCGCGGGTCTTATTACGTAGAAGCATTTCTCCAACGCAAACCTCTCAGTGTTGTCCATAAACTCATAAACACTTAGTAGAATGGATAAGCTCCAACCATTTGGGAAATGCTTTCCCAAATAGTTGATCCGTTTACAACTGTGTTTAGTAAGGATTTATCTATTTATGTCTCGCATAGAATCGATCTTTTTAATTTTTATCACAAACATACCACTCTTTACGATTGCTATATTTTAAATATTTTCCTGTAAAGCTTAAAAATCCATATATTCATTACATCAGCTTATAGCTATTCATTACATTACATCTTCATTACAGTCAGAGAAATCCATCCGCAATCAAATAAAAAGATTTCGAAAAAGAGCAGGTTCGAATGGCTATCTAGGTTACACACACTGTTTTGAAGTTACCACTCTTCTCCGCCATTACATGACACAATATTTATTTTTGTCGTACGTGATTCCCGTGCTTTATAAAGTTCCTGATTAGTTTATTTGATTAATGAACGTTAATCATTTTATGTAAATTAAAATTCAGGAAAGTTTGTGAAAATGCTGCATCAAAACCCCATTCCAATTACACAGTTCGACGAAATGGAATTAACCAGTTTGATTTAATATGTAAATCACTATACTGGACGATCGGGATAAGAAAATGGCTTCCAGCTATTCTAGTTCGAGTTAACCCGGTTTTACTGTATATATAATAAAGCGGTAGCGTATTTACAATAGTGCAAACTGTGTGGACACACCAGGATTTAAACCCGATAGGATTCTTGTCAGAGATTATAGAGAAAGATTCAAAAAATATTATAAAATTTTAATTTTTGTATGTAGATAGCCATGTTAAAACATTTCGTTTGTAAGAGCCCAGATTTTGTTCTCAGAATTTCTTCGTTACGGTGATATGACAATTGGCAACTGAAATTAATCGATTGATTATAATTGTTATCAAAGCAAGTTCTGACTGAACGTTGTCGAGGAAAGATAAAAGTATACAGTTATGTCTCGTACTTAGAATTTAATTCATTTCAGGAAGCCGTTTGGACTCTGAATCGTTCGAAATCCGAATCAATTTTTCCATTAGAAATAATGGAAAGTGAATTAATCTATCCTCAGATCTTAAACAGTATCCATTTCTATAAATTTAAAAGAGAAAATGCACATAATTTAAAGTAAAATAACACAATTAAATATCCTATTAAATGAAAACACAAATAAAATAAACAAAATATGTAAATACAGTATAACAACATAAAAACTACAATTACTGGTTGAACGCCATTCACTCGCACATCATAAAGATGGCCTTCAGATCTGTCACCCGTGTGCAGCTTTCATACTTTGCGATAAGTTTCTTCTTCTTCTCAATCGTCGATATTACAACCTTCCTCTTATTCTTCGTTGTTCTACTGACTTCTCAGATGTCGTGATTAAATCACATTTGACATGTTCGAAATTTAGGACATCTTCATACATATTACGAATTTCTTTATACTGTTGATACAGCGTTATATTCTTTCCGAAACTCACAAAGCAGAATATGCTTTTTATCTGAAAACATTTCCACTTGATTTTATTCAAACAAAATGTAAAATAACAAGTTTAAAATAAACATCTAAACAAAGAATGAGATCTCACGTTAACAATAATGTATTATATTTCACGCTGTTATAATCTAATTTAATCACACATGTTTGTTAAGTAACAACAGCTGTTAGAAAACAAAATCCAGCAATGAGTTGCTTAACTTTCCGGACAACATTCAAAACTGCGTGTGTGGCGCCATCTGTTATAATATTTAAAAAATTTTTTATAGTTTTGATTATTATAAAATGGCAAAATCTATAATTTTGAGAGTAGGGGGTTTATAAAAAAAATGTAAATGCTAACAACGAGAAAAATCGTTATTAAGTCTGACACTACTGAAAATACACATGATCCCCTTTATCTCACCACAACTTCGACCTCTAATCGCTGAAATTTAATGGCATCAATCTCTTTAACACAGAAATTTCCCTGTAAAATTTCAGAAATTTTCAACAAAAAATACAGGAGTTATTAAGCTTCAAAGAGAGTGAACAAAATCGTGCCCTCCCACACACTTTAACATCATACATACAGAAAAACATCCGAATTTTTTTTGTTTTTTTTTTGCATTTCTCGATTTTTCAAGTGGCCAAAAATGGTTCATAAGATTTTTATATTCTTGTGGGCCATTTTTTTTTACCAATTGCCATATTACTATTCAGTGTCGGGAAAGTAATACGCAATACAGCATACTTTATAGACAGCCGGATGGCCGAGTGATCAAGGGACCCGGAATGGTTCCTTGAGTGGGGTGGTCCGTCTGGATACGTCAGGTCCCGTCTCTCACCGCCCGGCTGTCCTATTGTGGGCTTGCTAAAAGTGGCCTTCTTAGTGCCCAAACAGGAAGAAAAAAGTTTAAAAAAGAAAAAGTACAGGTAACCCCCGTATAACACGTAGTTACGTTCCAAAAAATTGCCGTGTTGTGCGAATCCGTGTTATACGAAACAAAGAACTAATACGAAAAGGAGGGTTAGGTTCCAAAAATTAAAAAACATGCTAGTATATTTTCATAATTAAGATAAATATCTTCATTAAAATTTTTTAAGTGATACATATTAATATAAATTAAACAATGTTTTCTTCGTCATCACTAAAAACACTATTAATTAACCGAGAGCGTTTTCTTTTTGGCAAGTTATCCTTATCCTCTGAGCATTTTTCTGCATTATCTTCAGATCCATGCTTTACCTTTTGCAAAATGTATGTAATTTTAGATTGCTTGCTTCTAGTTAAAAGGTCTTTATAAATTTCCTTATATGGTGCTAAGCACTTATGAAGAATAAAGCAAGTATGGAATAAGGGAAAAACATTCGGCAACATCAGAAGCAGAAGCGTCGCGATCTGGCAACATTGAAACAAGTTTCGAGAAGGACCACGTGTATCGACAGAAGGCGAGAAGAGAAAATTTACATACTTAAGTACTAATAGTTCACGAAAATAATAATTTTCGTGAACTATTATTACTTAAGTATGTAAAAATTTATTACATTTCCTGTTGTACGAGGGTTTTACCCAATTCTCGAACCGTGTCAGAGTGAATCCGTGCTATAAAAGTACCGTGTTATACGGGGGATGGTACCAATTCTCGAACCGTGTTAGAGCGAATCCGTGCTATAAAAGTACCGTGTTATACGAGGGATGGTACCAATTCTCGAACCGTGTTAGAGCGAATCCGTGCTATAGAAGTGCCGTGTTATACGGGGGATGGTACCAATTCTCGAACCGTGTTAGAGCGAATCCGTGCTATAGAAGTGCCGTGTTATACGGGGGTTACCTGTATAACCTTTATTTATTATAAAGTTTTGTTCAGGAAATTATGAACTAAAGGATACAAAACGTAGGGTACGTCCAAAAGCCAAAACATGTTTTTAAAACAATTAATTAGTTTTTATTTTTAATGCATTGAATTTTAATCAAAAACAAGTCAAGAACTACTAATAAGCGATATTTTTCAGCTTTTGCTATTATAAAGTGCGTCAATCGATTATTTCGTTAGTAAATGCTAGAAAATTAATGTAATCTGTTTCTTGTGTTAACAAAATGTGTATAAAAATATTGTTTTTGATAACTTTTTCTCTGTTACAAAGTTTCACAAACAACTTTAATATCTGTCAATTAAATTTTAAGCTACACTGAATACATATATTAAATTAATTAACATAATTGCATTAATTAGTTTAAAAAATCTTAAATAAATTTAAATTTTTTACATTTTACACTTTAAAAATTTTAAATCTTAATTTTGGAATAATAATGAACAGTGAACATCTTCAAGAAATTCATGTGATATAATTACTGACAAGTTAATTTAGATAAATAAAATAAAAAATTCCTATTTGACAACGTAGATATTGTAATTTAAAAGACTTCAAATATACATATTCAAAGTAAGTGTTTTAATTAAAACTTTAATATATGATTTATATGTTAATTGCTTGGGAGCAGTCCATTACTTACGTTTCCAATTTAAGAGAAGAGAAGTGTCGCAAATAGTGCAGTTTACACACTCGAAGGATAAAGAGGATGTTAATAGCCTATATTAACTTTTTTAGTAATATTAGTAGCATAAGTATTTGTACTTACAAACGAGTTTACTAGTCTTGTGAATAAACTATTGGAAAAGTCTATAAATATTTATATAGAAGATTTAAAAACTTATTAAACCTCAGTCCAATCAAGTAAAAAACAGTATCTTCATCTTCGCTTTGGCGATTTTGAACGATTTTTTTTTTATTCAGTAACATTTGTTAATAGTGGTACACTCCAGCTTAGTTCTCAGCTTTTATCCAAATTCACAACTTAGCTCCTAGCTCGATTGTCAAGAACTCAAATGGATTTATAAAGTAATTCATTCTTAATTTCCAATTTTACTATATTTAAATTAATAAATTTGCTATAAAAACTTATAAGAAACAGATACTGTACTTTTTCCAGTAAGTTTAATTCTCATACTAATGAAAACCAAATAGAATACAGTACTGTACTTTAATAGAGGGCGTAACAATAAACAAGTAAATTATTTGTAAAAAATAAACACCAAGTGTTATATAAGTGTCCAAGTTATTGTGTATGAATTACTATTGATGAATTTATACGACACATAACTAGTGTTTAATAGAATATATTTTTTAAAATGATATTGGAAAGAGGAAAAAACCTGTATGTATATTTTTTGTAAAAAAGTTTTAAAACTTTATTACTGAGTTTATAATTGAACTTTTATTTTTAAGCAATACTATATTTACATTATATTAAGTTTTACACACATAATTACCGTTAAGAGAGAAAATTTTCAAATATAAAAAAAGAAAAAAAACCTGTATGTATTTTTTAAATAGATTTTATATTTATTTATTATTTTGTAAATAGGTTTTATGATTGTATTACTATTATTTATAGAAATGGTTTAAACATATTACGTTTTATACCAAGAAAGATAATTTCATGTGATAAATACAAGTACCGTATGAATGTAACTCGGAAAAAAGAAGTGTATAAAACTCTCAAAGATACTAGTAATAAGTGTTCTGTTATGTTATTTGACATCTCTACGATGTTTAATTTTTTAAATTTTTGTAAACACAATATCTGTAATTATAATTCTGTAATCGTAATTGTAGAGCAATGAAGAGGAACTGAAAAATGAAACCAGTTCGAAATGCATATGAATTGAAAATACAATAAAAGAGTTTCTGGACCTGACTTGCTGTAAGATAGTCTACCGAGAGAAACATTTTCGGATTAATTAATTAAAGAGACAACCATTCACTGATAGAATACTTTAAGTTAAAAATTATTGTATTTCTGTTTTTATACAATTTAAAACATATAAAATAAGAATTTACTTTTAGAAAATTTTAAAATATTTCCAAAAACTGATTCTTTTTGTATAATGCAATATTTATGTAGAATATAAACATTATATATATTCCATTAAGTAAACGAAAGAAAACTTAAAATAAATATTTTATACTTAAATAATATTTTCTAATATCTAATATTTTTAATATTTTTCTANTGTAGTACTTCTTTTGTTCTCTAGTATTATTGATTTGTCTACCACGGGTGCTTTAATAGTAGATCAAGCTTATAGCCAGATAATTCGGCAGTTTGTTTCGCTTTAATAATCAGGTGTATGAAGAAAACCTTCATACTTGCGTTCTTCGTACTCGTTTCTATCCTTGCCCAATTTGCATAATGCAGTTATTAAAGCTACTGTGCATGGTTAAAAATTAACACATCATCAGCGCAAATTATTCAAGATATTACTGGTTCTGTCTGACAAACAAAGAATTTTCAGTCCTGCCACAAATAGGCTACATATTCATTATTAATTAACAAGACAAGCAAAAATTTAAAAAAGTAATAAGCAGGCTTGAAATTAATAAATACAAATGTATTCTGACAGTTTATCAGTTAATTATACTTTCTATTTGTAAAATTTCCTCAGCCTTAACACAAAATAAGAAAAAAGTTAACTTTTAAGAAATTTGCGGGATTTCCCTGGATGAAAAGAATTTTCGGAGACATTTCCCGGGTTATATAATACAGTCTGCATTCCCGGATTACGTTAGAGAAACCCTACTGCTCATATAGGTGCTCAGACACTCATTTGGTATAATAAAATTTTCATAATACGAAATATATCTCTATATTTCAAAATAAAATCATAAAACATGGCGTTTTTTCTGTTTTAATATATACGTTTAATGCATCAATTCTTCAGCTTTTCTACATTTTTAGAAAATATTTCATAATTTATATCTACTCCTAAAGATTGTTATAACATGATAATAATCATAAGGAAATTTAATAAAAACGAACAATTGTTTATTGTGATATCGTCACAATGCTGGGCTGCAATTTTTAATCATATTTTTAAATTATTTAAATTAAAATATATGCTTTACACCTCAAATTAGTGGTGGCTTGCCCCTGTAAATCATACTTTTCCTTTAATAATAAAGCCGTCCCAGTCATCTATCTTATACTTTCAGGGCATATTTTTTAATTGAAATAACGTGACTTTCGATTTGCATCAGAAGTTCGTATATATCATACGAACTTCTGATGCAAATCGAAAGTCACGTTATTTCCTGTCCCTAAGGTCTTGTCTTTCGTCTATCTAACTCCGTTCTCGAGATTAAGGAAGGAGAGATAGACAGACGGACGACAGTGGGAATTGATAGGTCTACAATTTTTCAAATTGCAGCCAAATAACTGTACTGATGTTCATAACAATTCGTATTGCCGAATAAATATTAATTAATTAGAATTTAGTAAGAAATTGCATCAGTACTATATTGATTTACGTGTACTAAAATTGTTTCCTTATTTTATAATTGACAATTCGACCTTTATTAAGTAACATTTAATATATTTATAATGCTATAAATTTTCTAACATTACACTTGGAAAGATATTATAGTTGGTTTATATATTTAGAAATACAATAGTCTACTGTATAGTATATAACAATCCGATATTTTATTTCGAATTGTAAAGTAATTTGTAAATTAAATTTTTAACTTGATACTTTTATTATGAAAAGAATATTTACACAGTATTAAATTAATAAATTATAATTATATTTACGTTTAAAATTTTATTATGAAATTTGAGAAATCTTAATAAGAATATTATAAAATTCAATACACATTTAACTTTTTAAAAATGAATTTTCTACTGTCGAAAAATTCTCTTAAGCAAAGTTCTAAATTAAATTTTAAAAGATAGTTCACACAATACAAACGTTAAAAACTTAAACAAGTTTTAAACTTTTAATGACTTCGATCGACCACTCTTTATTGGCTATTCATCCAGTTTTATACGCGTCCTAGCGTCTTAATACTTGCAGATCCTGCTTACAACACTCTCTTCCTTATCCAATTTTCACTAAGATTGAGCACACAACAATCTCAAAATATTCAGGCGTTAACGTTATATTATTCTCCATATTCATGAACAATTCGTGCTTTAATGTTTATTGATAGTTTCAATATGAAAAATTTTAGATTTTCTAAAGGTTCAAAAAGTATACTGTATTAACAATTCATACAATTAAATAAATAAATCCTGACTTTTTTCTGTATGCTATCCAGCCATTTTGATAAATGTGGTAGTGTCTTACTATTTAGGAAGCATTATTTTACAAACATTAAGTAGGCCAGTCTTTATCCTGTTCCACACGACTAAGCCCATTTAAGGCATTTCAGTGTCGAATTTATATTCTCTCTGTTTAGCACGATCTTATAATTTTTGTAGAATCTTGTTTTTCGACATTCAACATTATTTTAAATTTTTATACACGTTGAAACTTGCATAATTTCTCATAAATTATAAATACAACTTTTAATAATAAAAACAGTAATAAGTAAATTTATTAAAACCGTGTAAATTATATAATACTAGCAGATAAGCCCGGCGTTGCTCGGACAAAAAGTAACTATAGCGAAGATTAAGATTATTACATTACAGCCAATCCTACCCGTTTTCACAGAATGCAAGAATTAGGTTGCCCTGTTTTCAGACTAATTAGAAAATTTTTAGATGGATCTAAAAATATATTCGATTTCCCGCAAAAACGCAAATAAACATGCATCAGCGCATGTAAATCTTGCACGTCGCTTTCTCTTAACACTTCAATTGTTACATAAAGCTACATGTCAAACTGTTGATTGTTTTCAGAGGCTTTATAGTAATCTAGTAAAATGATTCAATTAGGATTAGATGAATTAATTTAATCACTTATTTATGTAGTGATATTATTATAAAGAACAAAATCTCAGATAAATAAACAAATTAGTTTTTTATAACAGGTGCCACAGTATAGGTTTAATATTTAAGTATATTTTAAAAGAAAATATTATATATTTCAACTAAACAACCAATTGTAATTAAAGAAAATTTATCAACATTATACAGATATTTTAATTAAATTTGTTAATTTCTTTTTCGAGTAAATTGCTTAATGCAGGATTTCTCAACATGTAATTTACGATGATGGGATAGGTGATCAGCAGTCAGACTTAAATTAATAAAAATTAAAATTTTCTTCAATGATGATTCAATTTTAATAGTTTACTTCCAATTTAATTAATTAAGTTAAAAGTAAACTAGTGATCAGCAGAATTTTCTCAGATATTTTATTGGTCTTTAGGCTTAAAATTTTGAGAAACGTTGGCTTAATGCAAATAACATTTTAAAATATGCATTTTAATTTTCAGAATTAGTGTAAATTTAGATGTTAAAGTTATATTAACTGATTTTGCTTTCGTAATTCCAGGTGTAAACTGAGTGTAAGTTCATTCACTTTTGATCAGTAATCTATCTATAAGCAGCAGTTAAATTCGAATATCTTATTCTATGTATATATATGATTATTAATTCCCGTAATATTTTATTAAAGCAGTGATCTCCATCTGATTGATTTATAAATCTCGAGAAATAACAAAAATTTTTATGGTGTATTACATCAAAGTTTATCGAAACATTCATTTATTACATAGGACTTAAACTGATAAATGTTTTATTTCTAATTGTTAGGGTATAAAATAAATCAAATTCGTATATATTCTTATAAGTGATTTTTCTGTTATTACATTTAATATAACTCTACTAAATTTTAATTATTATACAAATAGAACATTTTAATATTGTTATAAATATACAGTATAGTAATATAGTAAATGCTCGCTAACTTGGACTAACAAGGAGTGAAGTTTGTCAGAGTTTATAAGAGTCCAATTTAGCGAGGGATAACTGTATTATTGAGTCAAACCTTAATACAGTACACTTAGCTTTTCATAAATATATATATTATAGAAAGATTCAGAGTATTAAATGTACGATTCTTCATTGTTTAGGTCATTGCTATCAAAAATTTATTTACAAACTCAGACTTGCATGTAATGTAACTCATTGTTCACGTACTTTATTTTCTTTAAACTCGATATTGTACCAACTTCAGATGCAAATAGTGGCAACAAATAAATGTTTGAACTGTATATTCACAAATCTGATCTATAAATAAATATTAATGAATAATTCTTTATTCTCTAAATATATCATTACAGTAGATAGATACACTTACTTCAATATATAAACAAATCTTGTTTTTAAAGTGGAACGTTAATTTGTATATTGTATGTGTATGTAATAGGTTAGTTATGTTTCTATTTATTCCAAAGTAACATTATAATAGGACATACACACTCGATATTTAAACAATTATACGTGACAAGAATAAATAGCGTTGTCTAAAAAGAAAATGCAGATATATTGACTTGACATGAAATCTATTTTTTAGAAGCATATAAAATATTCAAAATTACCAAAAATGATCTTAGAAACACAATTAAAATATTTTATACAGTAATACGCTGTTTTCGTCGGTTGTCTCGGATTTCGTCAGTGTACCCACGTGACTTCCTGCTAATTTTGGGAAAACAGGCACCCCACGCGTTTTCCTGCTGAGTGTGACATTATTTTTCGTTGTATGAGCATTATCCCGCGCGTCTAGCCAAACAATTCCATTGCTTTTCTTTCCTTTTTGCTCCATCATGGGACCAAAGAAAGTTTCCAGAGCCAGCAGAGTCCAGCAGTGGCCAAGCGGTTTCGTTCCTGAACACTGGGAGTTCGGTCGTAGGTTCGCGCCTCGTGCAGGACGGGCTGGCCACGTGGAGTTTTCTGGATTTTCTCCACGTCTGTAACGCCTGAATACGGGCCAAGTACCATTAAAAAGACCTTTCGAAGGCACCCCACTAGGCAGATAGCCCAAGTGTTGGGTTGCCGTAACTTAATTAAACAAACAAACAAACAGAGACAGCAGCCTTTCGAATGTTATGTTAAATGTTCATTTATTCTTTACGTTAGTCTTCTATATTCATTTTGTGAGATATGCCGAGGGCCAGAGTTCAATCCCCATTGACCACTTACTGGCACTATCTCACATTGGTTTGCAGGAGTAGGGTTGTGACTGATAGGTTTATTTGCGATAGACAAGGTGGCCGCCTTAAACGGGTTTCTAATATTGTTTGAAGATAAGTCGCTACCTAACGTTAGGTACAGTACCTATTATACATGGCATAATTAGATTTTCTCGTAATTAGTATGGAAGAGAATCCTAGAGCTACGTTAGGGAGCACCGGAGGATTGGTTCCTCTACTNAAACCAGGGTAAGAAGTGATAAAAGGGAGGTGAACCTCATGTCGAGGTAAACTGTATCTGACTCATATATGGCAAACTCCACCAAGGTTTCGTTTTCTCCATCTTCGAGGCGGGCATAGCCAGGACCGGACATCCTCCAAACCCATTTGACGCTGACACTATTATACATGGCATAATTAGATTTTCTCGTAATTAGTATGGAAGAGAATCCTAGAGCTACGTTAGGGAGCACCGGAGGATTGGTTCCTCTACTTCCCTCTTTTTTCCAGAAGCCATGAGAGGACAAGCGTCACCGATTTTTTGAGTCCTTAAATGATCTTGCGAGGGAAGCCCTTTGGACAAAACCTCAAGTGCCAGCGATTCTCCGTTTGAAACTGACCGGGATAGTTCGAGAGTTTGTCAGAAAAGACAAAAGTATAAAAGATGTCGACGATTTCGACACATTTAAGCGCTTGATGATATAACATTTTGAAAAAGAGCCATATTCTTTTAAAGTGCAAAAATTCTACAATTGCATACAAAAAACGATACGCGGACGTACAAATGTACTCAGTACTGTTGCAAGCGTTGGCCACCGAGATCGAAATAAAACAGGAAGGAGCAGATGCCGCCGAAGTTGCGATGATAAAGCGAATTCGGGATAAGAAACGAGATGAACGACTCAAGGAAAATTTTTAAATGGGATCGATCTTAAAATTAGATAACGAGTTATGTCTAGGGAACCCTAAACATTTGACGAGGCTTCGCAGGCAGCCATAAGGGAAGAAGCCATTGAACTGCTCACGACCCCTACGTGCGCAATCATTAGGTCTATCTATCTATATAACCCATTGAACGCGTGTCCGTCCGCGTAACTGTATGCCAAAAACGGGCACTAGAGGCGCCCTAGCGATGATTTTAAATTAACAATAAATTATTTTTATTTGTAATAGGAATTTATTATTAATATGAATTTATTATTTAAACCACGAAATGGTACAAATAATTATTGTATGCCTTGATTAACCTTGCGCCGCACGTTTACAAAATCCCGTGACTCAGTGAACGTCGCGCATTGACTCACGGGAAATTTGTTGAAAAAATGGCGGATACATTAAAATCGAGGTTTACAAGCGAAGGTAAGTAAACAAATTAAACTATTTTAAAGTATTTTTAGAACGTTTAATAGGTAGAAATATAGATCTGTATGACGCGATTGGGACTTTAAGAGAGCTAAAGAGCATATTGATAGGAACAAAAAAGCGAAAGGAACCGTGCCTCACTGGAATTTGTAAAGAACGCCCACTAGGGGCGTCCCGGGCTACTAGTAAAAGAAAAGTCAAGAGAAAAATGGGAAACGTGCTTCATGGTGGTGACCAGACCCTAAACACCGGAGTTCGATCGGGGGTTCGCGCCTCACTCGGACGAGCTGGCAGCGGGAGTTTTTTCCAGGTTTTCCTCCATGCCAATGACGCCTGAATAGGGGCCAGCTTTCCCTCCAAATCCTCCCGGAAGGCATTCTGTCTCCCTTTCTCGCGGGGGTCGGATTGGTCGTCTTCTATAAGACCGACCCCTCCAAGTCCTCCCGGAAGGCATTCTGTCTCCCTTTCTCGCGGGGGTCGTCTCTAATAAGACCGGCTTTGGTTACTTAGTGACCTCTCTCTTGTCTTCCTCGGATTGGTCGTCTTCTATAAGACCGACTCTTCCTCACTGTTTCTTCTGGAGTGACAAGCGAATAGCAATAACACTCCTCTATCGGAAATGGAAATGGAAATGGGAAACGTTAACAGAAGCTATAGAAGAGCTTAGAGCGCGAATATACGATCTAACCCAAGGATCACACGCCTATAAAGAAGAAATTAGAAATAGACCAAATAACGACCTACGGAAAAAAGTTTATCAAGCAAGCAGACGCCCTCCGACAAATCGAAAAGCGGTCCACACAGACATATCGGGAGATGAGTAAAGAAAGGCCCCATTCTAGATGGATAAGTGGAATCGAACTAATCCGATCCAGATGCGAGCCTATAATCTTGGGGGTATGTCAATAATATTCCCGCGAAATTTCGAGTAGACCGGAAGTCGAATATACTTTCAACTCCAAGGATTTAGCAAATAAATTGAAAAGGAAAGCTCCTATAAAGGTCGGGATCAGACAAAAATTTGAAGGAGTGGCGAAAAAGCCGATCACTGCCGCGCTACCAACATTCAAATTAAGAGGAGAGAAGTTCTCCCTACCCTGTATGATTGTACGATCCGAATTTGCTGCCTCATATGAAGGGATTCTCGAAAGAGATGCCATAAAATCCGAAGGACTAACCTTTGATTTTCGCTAATGCACAAGTTCCTTCTACCCAATGGGAAACTATTCATTTTTGCAAGCCTGTACAACCCCGTCAACGAACCAGGAAAAGACGGGAAGAAACCGAAGAAATAAGGAACACCCTCATTGGAAACCGGAGATAGAAACCCGTCCAAATGCAGATATCATTCGAATTGTCCGTATGACTCCCCAAAACCAGGGTAAGAAGTGATAAAAGGGAGGTGAACCTCATGTCAAGGTAAACTATCTGACTCATATATGGCAAACTCCACCAAGGTTTCGTTTTCTCCATCTTCGAGGCGGGCATAGCCAGGACCGGACATCCTCCAAACCCATTTGACGCTGACACTGTCCTAGAAGAGGACCCAAGGTGACATATTTCGAGAAGCCTCTCGTCTCGTCGCCCTCAACGGACCTTCTAGCGGTTTCAAGACGGACACCATGAAGCAGGAGAAGACTTCCGTCCCGTCATATCCGGAATAGCCAAAGGCGGACTTTTCCACAGAAGAAAAGAATATTTCGTCTCTACCTCTACAAAAAGAAGAACTACATCTCTCTTGAGCGCATAGCAGCTAGAACGCGAGCGTAGCGCATAAATATTTTATCGTGTAAATTCTTGTAGCTAGCTCGAAATATATATATTATACGCTTAGTATTTAGTTCTATTAATTAGATATATAATAAACATTTGCTTGTTGTTTGTTAACCTGTCTGTCTTTTTGCGAACATTTGAAACACCTGTCGTCTTACCTACGCCCCTCCCCACTCGACTATTTGCCCTCCTAAGTCATCCACGACACCGAGATCGGGTTTTACCAGCTCGTGCCGGTAAGTGGTCGGTGGGGATTGACCCCTAACCGTTGGCATATCTCACAATTTTATATTAATTTCTTATTGTTTTTAGTATTAAACACAATATTTTTTCTCTATAAAATGTGTTTTTGGTATTATTTTGAAGTATCTAGAACGAATTAATTGGATTTACATTGATTCATATGAAAATAATTTATTCGGTTTTCGTCGGTTTCGGATTTTGCCGATTGTTTTCGGACGGATTATCGACAAAAACCGAGGTATCACTGTATGTGAATTGAAATAGAATTAATGGAAAACTGCTATAATTAAATATTTGATTGGGAAACTAAGAAACCAAGCAATGAAGTATAATTTCGAAAATGTTTTTTACAGTTGCACTGTACTTAAAAGAAAAAATTGATATAACGAAATCTGCGAAGATCTATATTTTCTCCAATAATAGCTAGAAATAAATAATAGAAATAACAGTATCGGATGATCATTAGAACGACACTCAAAAACCATTAGAAAGCCTCATTTTAACTTAAGAATTATTTCACCGACACTCATATATAGACAAAGTTAAAGGCTAATTAATGCCTGAAATTGTTTTGAATAGAATTTATTTAATATATAAATTGTAGGATGAAATTCTAACTTTAAATCTTAAATATACAGCAAGACTGAAGTATAACAAGAATAATCATATAATATATATGATTATATCACTTCACTGACACTTTCACTAGTAGAAATTAATTAATACTTTGGTTAACATGAATATTTATCTTACAAAATATATTATTCTGTTTGATTATCACGCAGAGAATTACAGATTATCTTTTAGAAATTTAACAAAAGGAAGAATATTTTATTGAAGATAATGTAAAAGTTTATTTCTGAAAGGGTTAGAGAGATAATGATGATAAAATTATCTTAGAATCAGTAAGATATATTCAAAACATATTCTTAAGCAATCCTGTTTTATGTATTTGTAAGAATTTTATGAAGCAAATTAATGTATTATTGGTATTTATTTCGTTCTAAATTTTATTTTGGTACCTATTCGATGCATTTTTATTATACGTTTTTATTACGTTTAAAGCAATAACTTGAAAATAGAAAAGACGTTGAATTGTAAGAATGAAACTAAGTGATTTATTTCCTTTTATCTGGAGAATTACTACTCTGAAATTATATTACTCTGAAATAAAAGAGACGATAAAAGCAGAATTTTGAAAATTCAGAAAAATTTACTTATGTCAATATTAAAGAACTATTTTTTATTTTAATATTTATGGTTTTATAGATGTCAATTTCATACTATTATTTCGTTAGTGAATGTAAATTATTATTGTTGGTTGTCAGATCCAGATATTTTCATAATGATTAAATTATTTGCAAATTTATTATTCTTTTCACCATAAAATTGTTTGCTTCGTGGAATGGACAATTATCTTTTATTGTAAGAAAAAACAAATATTAAAAATACTCATTTCAGCTGTTAAATTATTGTTTTGCACTAACAAATATTCTCAAGGCAAGCCATAAACAGAGACAATCAGGGAAAAATTTAAACACAGGCTCCATTTTCTCCAGCTTTCCATTGTCTGGATCTAACTATCGTTGTAGCTTCATTGATTAGCATTATAGCGTAACTAATAACGTAAATTAATGATAATATATAATGCACGAAAAAGTAATTGATGTCAAACTGTATAAGAAAATATAGCAAGCAGTGTGATAAGCAACAAATCCAATATTAAAAAATTTAATCTTATTTTAACATACTATTAACACATACCGATTTGAATTTATTTTACTTTTCTGACAGCAGTTTACAGTTTATTTATCATTAAGAGTTATTGAATTATTTAAACTTACTATACTATAGATTCTTAATTTTGAAGAAGCACTAAGTTTTTATCATACAAGCCTGGCTTGCTATTAAAGAAGAACTTCAAAAATCGTATAATAAACTATTAATTTTAATCAATTTTATTTCTTGTGATATTATTGATAGCATCAAATTAAATATGAATTAATTTTTTGGACATTGAAAAAATTATAATGCAAAATATAAAAGTTCCTATGGACAATTTCGCAAGTCAAATGTGATCTTTATTTTTATATTTTTTGGGCTGCATTCTTAAAATTGCAGACCTATAAATTTTCTCTGGTGTCTGTCAATCTTCCTTCACCTCGAAAATTCAATTAGATAGATGAAAGTCGAGATCAAATATGGAAAGCGATATACGTGTATGAAGCGTGTATTCAATTCAAAAATTTTCTTCAGAACGGAGTTAAATAGATGACTTGTATGAATTTATTGTTATCAGTAAAGTATGGGGCAAAACACTACTAAAATCGAGACCATATATTTTGAATTAAATAAATTAAAAATATGATTTAGAATTTCAGAATTTTATCGATTTTTTAACTTTATTTTTCGATTTACTAATTATATTTTCCACTTTTCTAATATATATATTTTAGTTATATTCTATTATTCACTTAATTACTATATTTAATTTTGAAAATTTCATAAATAAAATCAATAAAATTTAACGTATTTTAAATGATTATTAATGTTAATCTGATGCTTTCAAAGTAATTTACATCTTAATATTGATCTGGTTTGCAAATCAATATTCTGACGCTCGCTTTTTTTGTGAACGTTTCCTAAATTCACTATAAAAATAACTGATATGAGCATGTAAATGTAACTATTATTAAAATAAGTATATTAATAAGTCATTTTAATATTTTGTCATTAAATAATACGTAATTTAAAAGCTAAAACTGAAATTGTATATACTTTTATCTTTATACTTAACAAAATCCATTTAGAGCATTGTTCTATTTTGAAATTCGAAATGTTACTTAATATCCGGTCATTATACTCGTAACAATTTAATTTGAAAACACTAAAGTAAAGTCTGTAATTAGAGAAAAGGTTATTGACCGTTAAATTTTGGTGCTTTCTTTCCGTTAAGTAGTTTTGATATAAAATCCCGTTGAAAAATGAGACGTTTTTGTGTCTACTTGAAAACTTGGACTTCTAAGTAAAATAATTATACTCTTAATACTTAAGCTTTTTTCTCGATTGGAGAATAATTGCTTCATCTATCTGTCTGTAATCGTTTCTTCAATCAAACTTTTTGAATCAGTACAAGTTTTACAGTAGAATAGCTGTCTATAGAGATACCGTGTTTACAATTGAGCGAGTTATATATATAGTTTTCTGTTATTTAAGAATGAGCTAAGACTTAATATACGAGTATGTTGTCATTCAATAAGTGGTGCCATTTCATAAATTTTCATCCTTATCATTAAACATGCTCCAATATTAATTCTTATCCTTTATAAAAATGATTCCTATGATATTGATAACATTGTAATAAATCACCATATTTGTTTTGTATTTATTCGTTTCGTTATTGAAATATTGATCTACTAACTTTCGATTTATGTCTATGATAAATTGAATTGGAAAACTAATTCTATAAACTGTGTTGTTATGCTGGAGATTTAATTAAATGTTTTCTTTGACTTTCGTATTTTTTATTATAATGTTATAATTACATTTCATTTTTATTTTCTGTTAGTGAATAAGAATTTTGACTCTCATCGAAGAGATACCAAGCATACTTTCCAATTTGTGTCTAGAACATAAATTGTAGTCATTCTGTGAAGTTTTCTTATTCTTTTTTTAATTATTAATTTTTTTACTTTTTATTTTATTTTGTATTTTTATTTTAATTACTTCTTATACCCAATGCTCAAATGTTGCTCAGAAAGTTGTTTACATTTTTCATGATTCAATACATTTAAAATAAATTAAAAATTGGTAAAGTTAATTAAAAAATGCAGTAATATATTTTATTTAATATTTTTTATTTAACTTAATCTTATTATTTCTTAATGAATTATATTTATCACGATTGCAATTTAAAACGAGCAAGTATTCATTGTGACATTCTCACAATGACGGGCTGCAATTTATAATTATCTTTTAATTTCAGAAAGTCATGTGACTTCTGGTCCAAACCGGAAGTTCGTATATAGTTAATCGGGGTCTCTGACTTCTCTGATTTTGAGTTTAGTGATGTCTTGCCTCTGTACAACACACTTCGGATAACAATCGAGTCATGTCAGTCTTTATCTAACTCCGTTTACCAGAAAATTTGAATTGCAGTGAAGTGACTTCCTGTCTAAATCGGAAGTTCGAATATAGTAAATTTGGACCCCCTGCCATTAAGTTTTCCATATCTGGTCGCCATATTTTCATCTATCTAACTCCGTCTCGAGATTCACGAAAAACAGAAGACAGTCAAACGAACAACAGTGAGAATGTATTTGTCTGCAATTTGAAAATTGCAGACAAATACATTCTCATACAAAAATAATTGGTCTGCAATTTGAAAATTGCAGACCAATTATTTTTTAAAATATCCAAATGTTACAATGAATTATTTAATAATATTATTTCTAAATTTAAACATATTCTTGAGTATATTAAATTTCTTAATATAAACAGTTCTATCCAGTTCCAGCAACAATATTTATTTAGGTAACGTTTTCGACTATGTTTGATCCTGAGGATAGCTACTAACTTAGCCGAAAAGGTTAGATAAATAAAGAATTATTGCTAAACCTCTTTAAATATATTACATTTATTTTACTATTAATATATTATTAGATTTAGCATCCTAAAAATAAATATAAATTTCTCGTTATCGTAGAATAAAATATAAATATAAATAAATAATAAGAAATAAAAGATAAAAGAAATAAATATAAATTTCTCGTTCTTGTGAATATGACAAATCATTGATTTTTCATATTCACAAGAAAACAATTTATATTAATTTTGTTTATAAAATATACCTGCATTACCAGAAATACTTCAAAACATATTGGTTATTCATAATGAAATTTAAAGTGGAAAATACAAAAATCTTCTCCTTTGATGCCTTTAGATGATACGCATCACTATCCCATTTTTCTTATTTGCATTGAAGATTCGGCTTATTTTAAATTGTGTATGCTATTTATTATTTTCCTGTATAGTATTTTCTACCTCACTTGTAGTATTGTTTCGATGCAAGAATTATTTCTTCTCTTTTTTTAAATCTGATCTTCTTTACTGAAATATAGAGATTCAATAGACTCTGATATCAAAATATAATTATATGACTGAATGAAAACTAACAGTCTCAAATTGTCTTTTAATTATTTAGATAAACAATAGAAACATATCTAGAACTTCAGCCAAAAACAGACTTTTATAAAATAATAATAATACGAGATAGTTACTGAACGGAAGACTAAGCGCAAATAAGACAAGCTTATTTCTCTCTCACTGTCGAAGAATAATTTAAAATTCTATTGTGTTTGTTTTAACACGCTACAGAGGATTTGAATTGTTGCAAAATTAAGTACTACGGAGTTAATTCTGAAATCTTTGATAGTGGTATCTGTTATGTGAGAGACAGATACATCACACTTTCAACCAAGCAGGATAATGGGGCTTGGAATGACTAACATAACCTTTCATTTACTTGTGTCTTCAATTCTCAGTGTCGCATTACTTTATTCCATAATTAAAAAAATAAATTTTATTTATTACCAAAATTTTTGACAAAGTAAAATAAATATTTTAATATTACGATTACTTTGAAGTATTTTTATAAAAAGTTATAAGATAAAATTTCAATATTATAGGGGAGACCGGGGCAANTCTGATGCTTTCAAAGTAATTTACATCTTAATATTGATCTGGTTTGCAAATCAATATTCTGACGCTCGCTTTTTTTGTGAACGTTTCCTAAATTCACTATAAAAATAACTGATATGAGCATGTAAATGTAACTATTATTAAAATAAGTATATTAATAAGTCATTTTAATATTTTGTCATTAAATAATACGTAATTTAAAAGCTAAAACTGAAATTGTATATACTTTTATCTTTATACTTAACAAAATCCATTTAGAGCATTGTTCTATTTTGAAATTCGAAATGTTACTTAATATCCGGTCATTATACTCGTAACAATTTAATTTGAAAACACTAAAGTAAAGTCTGTAATTAGAGAAAAGGTTATTGACCGTTAAATTTTGGTGCTTTCTTTCCGTTAAGTAGTTTTGATATAAAATCCCGTTGAAAAATGAGACGTTTTTGTGTCTACTTGAAAACTTGGACTTCTAAGTAAAATAATTATACTCTTAATACTTAAGCTTTTTTCTCGATTGGAGAATAATTGCTTCATCTATCTGTCTGTAATCGTTTCTTCAATCAAACTTTTTGAATCAGTACAAGTTTTACAGTAGAATAGCTGTCTATAGAGATACCGTGTTTACAATTGAGCGAGTTATATATATAGTTTTCTGTTATTTAAGAATGAGCTAAGACTTAATATACGAGTATGTTGTCATTCAATAAGTGGTGCCATTTCATAAATTTTCATCCTTATCATTAAACATGCTCCAATATTAATTCTTATCCTTTATAAAAATGATTCCTATGATATTGATAACATTGTAATAAATCACCATATTTGTTTTGTATTTATTCGTTTCGTTATTGAAATATTGATCTACTAACTTTCGATTTATGTCTATGATAAATTGAATTGGAAAACTAATTCTATAAACTGTGTTGTTATGCTGGAGATTTAATTAAATGTTTTCTTTGACTTTCGTATTTTTTATTATAATGTTATAATTACATTTCATTTTTATTTTCTGTTAGTGAATAAGAATTTTGACTCTCATCGAAGAGNTAAATTATTATTGTTGGTTGTCAGATCCAGATATTTTCATAATGATTAAATTATTTGCAAATTTATTATTCTTTTCACCATAAAATTGTTTGCTTCGTGGAATGGACAATTATCTTTTATTGTAAGAAAAAACAAATATTAAAAATACTCATTTCAGCTGTTAAATTATTGTTTTGCACTAACAAATATTCTCAAGGCAAGCCATAAACAGAGACAATCAGGGAAAAATTTAAACACAGGCTCCATTTTCTCCAGCTTTCCATTGTCTGGATCTAACTATCGTTGTAGCTTCATTGATTAGCATTATAGCGTAACTAATAACGTAAATTAATGATAATATATAATGCACGAAAAAGTAATTGATGTCAAACTGTATAAGAAAATATAGCAAGCAGTGTGATAAGCAACAAATCCAATATTAAAAAATTTAATCTTATTTTAACATACTATTAACACATACCGATTTGAATTTATTTTACTTTTCTGACAGCAGTTTACAGTTTATTTATCATTAAGAGTTATTGAATTATTTAAACTTACTATACTATAGATTCTTAATTTTGAAGAAGCACTAAGTTTTTATCATACAAGCCTGGCTTGCTATTAAAGAAGAACTTCAAAAATCGTATAATAAACTATTAATTTTAATCAATTTTATTTCTTGTGATATTATTGATAGCATCAAATTAAATATGAATTAATTTTTTGGACATTGAAAAAATTATAATGCAAAATATAAAAGTTCCTATGGACAATTTCGCAAGTCAAATGTGATCTTTATTTTTATATTTTTTGGGCTGCATTCTTAAAATTGCAGACCTATAAATTTTCTCTGGTGTCTGTCAATCTTCCTTCACCTCGAAAATTCAATTAGATAGATGAAAGTCGAGATCAAATATGGAAAGCGATATACGTGTATGAAGCGTGTATTCAATTCAAAAATTTTCTTCAGAACGGAGTTAAATAGATGACTTGTATGAATTTATTGTTATCAGTAAAGTATGGGGCAAAACACTACTAAAATCGAGACCATATATTTTGAATTAAATAAATTAAAAATATGATTTAGAATTTCAGAATTTTATCGATTTTTTAACTTTATTTTTCGATTTACTAATTATATTTTCCACTTTTCTAATATATATATTTTAGTTATATTCTATTATTCACTTAATTACTATATTTAATTTTGAAAATTTCATAAATAAAATCAATAAAATTTAACGTATTTTAAATGATTATTAATGTTAATCTGATGCTTTCAAAGTAATTTACATCTTAATATTGATCTGGTTTGCAAATCAATATTCTGACGCTCGCTTTTTTTGTGAACGTTTCCTAAATTCACTATAAAAATAACTGATATGAGCATGTAAATGTAACTATTATTAAAATAAGTATATTAATAAGTCATTTTAATATTTTGTCATTAAATAATACGTAATTTAAAAGCTAAAACTGAAATTGTATATACTTTTATCTTTATACTTAACAAAATCCATTTAGAGCATTGTTCTATTTTGAAATTCGAAATGTTACTTAATATCCGGTCATTATACTCGTAACAATTTAATTTGAAAACACTAAAGTAAAGTCTGTAATTAGAGAAAAGGTTATTGACCGTTAAATTTTGGTGCTTTCTTTCCGTTAAGTAGTTTTGATATAAAATCCCGTTGAAAAATGAGACGTTTTTGTGTCTACTTGAAAACTTGGACTTCTAAGTAAAATAATTATACTCTTAATACTTAAGCTTTTTTCTCGATTGGAGAATAATTGCTTCATCTATCTGTCTGTAATCGTTTCTTCAATCAAACTTTTTGAATCAGTACAAGTTTTACAGTAGAATAGCTGTCTATAGAGATACCGTGTTTACAATTGAGCGAGTTATATATATAGTTTTCTGTTATTTAAGAATGAGCTAAGACTTAATATACGAGTATGTTGTCATTCAATAAGTGGTGCCATTTCATAAATTTTCATCCTTATCATTAAACATGCTCCAATATTAATTCTTATCCTTTATAAAAATGATTCCTATGATATTGATAACATTGTAATAAATCACCATATTTGTTTTGTATTTATTCGTTTCGTTATTGAAATATTGATCTACTAACTTTCGATTTATGTCTATGATAAATTGAATTGGAAAACTAATTCTATAAACTGTGTTGTTATGCTGGAGATTTAATTAAATGTTTTCTTTGACTTTCGTATTTTTTATTATAATGTTATAATTACATTTCATTTTTATTTTCTGTTAGTGAATAAGAATTTTGACTCTCATCGAAGAGATACCAAGCATACTTTCCAATTTGTGTCTAGAACATAAATTGTAGTCATTCTGTGAAGTTTTCTTATTCTTTTTTTAATTATTAATTTTTTTACTTTTTATTTTATTTTGTATTTTTATTTTAATTACTTCTTATACCCAATGCTCAAATGTTGCTCAGAAAGTTGTTTACATTTTTCATGATTCAATACATTTAAAATAAATTAAAAATTGGTAAAGTTAATTAAAAAATGCAGTAATATATTTTATTTAATATTTTTTATTTAACTTAATCTTATTATTTCTTAATGAATTATATTTATCACGATTGCAATTTAAAACGAGCAAGTATTCATTGTGACATTCTCACAATGACGGGCTGCAATTTATAATTATCTTTTAATTTCAGAAAGTCATGTGACTTCTGGTCCAAACCGGAAGTTCGTATATAGTTAATCGGGGTCTCTGACTTCTCTGATTTTGAGTTTAGTGATGTCTTGCCTCTGTACAACACACTTCGGATAACAATCGAGTCATGTCAGTCTTTATCTAACTCCGTTTACCAGAAAATTTGAATTGCAGTGAAGTGACTTCCTGTCTAAATCGGAAGTTCGAATATAGTAAATTTGGACCCCCTGCCATTAAGTTTTCCATATCTGGTCGCCATATTTTCATCTATCTAACTCCGTCACGAGATTCACGAAAAACAGAAGACAGTCAAACGAACAACAGTGAGAATGTATTTGTCTGCAATTTGAAAATTGCAGACAAATACATTCTCATACAAAAATAATTGGTCTGCAATTTGAAAATTGCAGACCAATTATTTTTTAAAATATCCAAATGTTACAATGAATTATTTAATAATATTATTTCTAAATTTAAACATATTCTTGAGTATATTAAATTTCTTAATATAAACAGTTCTATCCAGTTCCAGCAACAATATTTATTTAGGTAACGTTTTCGACTATGTTTGATCCTGAGGATAGCTACTAACTTAGCCGAAAAGGTTAGATAAATAAAGAATTATTGCTAAACCTCTTTAAATATATTACATTTATTTTACTATTAATATATTATTAGATTTAGCATCCTAAAAATAAATATAAATTTCTCGTTATCGTAGAATAAAATATAAATATAAATAAATAATAAGAAATAAAAGATAAAAGAAATAAATATAAATTTCTCGTTCTTGTGAATATGACAAATCATTGATTTTTCATATTCACAAGAAAACAATTTATATTAATTTTGTTTATAAAATATACCTGCATTACCAGAAATACTTCAAAACATATTGGTTATTCATAATGAAATTTAAAGTGGAAAATACAAAAATCTTCTCCTTTGATGCCTTTAGATGATACGCATCACTATCCCATTTTTCTTATTTGCATTGAAGATTCGGCTTATTTTAAATTGTGTATGCTATTTATTATTTTCCTGTATAGTATTTTCTACCTCACTTGTAGTATTGTTTCGATGCAAGAATTATTTCTTCTCTTTTTTTAAATCTGATCTTCTTTACTGAAATATAGAGATTCAATAGACTCTGATATCAAAATATAATTATATGACTGAATGAAAACTAACAGTCTCAAATTGTCTTTTAATTATTTAGATAAACAATAGAAACATATCTAGAACTTCAGCCAAAAACAGACTTTTATAAAATAATAATAATACGAGATAGTTACTGAACGGAAGACTAAGCGCAAATAAGACAAGCTTATTTCTCTCTCACTGTCGAAGAATAATTTAAAATTCTATTGTGTTTGTTTTAACACGCTACAGAGGATTTGAATTGTTGCAAAATTAAGTACTACGGAGTTAATTCTGAAATCTTTGATAGTGGTATCTGTTATGTGAGAGACAGATACATCACACTTTCAACCAAGCAGGATAATGGGGCTTGGAATGACTAACATAACCTTTCATTTACTTGTGTCTTCAATTCTCAGTGTCGCATTACTTTATTCCATAATTAAAAAAATAAATTTTATTTATTACCAAAATTTTTGACAAAGTAAAATAAATATTTTAATATTACGATTACTTTGAAGTATTTTTATAAAAAGTTATAAGATAAAATTTCAATATTATAGGGGAGACCGGGGCAACTTCGGCATGCGGGGCAAGTTTGTCAAGCGCTTTTTTTTAAAAACAAATTAAAAGGAGACTTTGGTTATAGGTTTAGGCAGTTGAGTTTTATTGGTGGCTTGTTGAGTGTAGTGTTTTTATTGTTCTCCAACAAGCGTAGTTGAATTATCAAGCAAATTTTCATTTTCGTTCAATTCCATATAATATTTTTTTTCCATTTATATTGAATTGGCAGGTTTTGTTATAATTCCATGATAACGAAAGTTACTTTTCCTGTTAGAAGGATGTAACTTCAACTTATTCACGTGGCCAGATCGTGGCTTGGCATTCTGTTCTCAGGGTTGTACTTAATGTTTCGAAATCATGACTAGCGGGGTAAGATCGGCAACATAAAGCCACATTAGAAGCAAAGGATAAAAATCAAACAGATGATAAATGAAAACATGTTTGCATTTGTTATTCATGTATATATGTCTTTGAACTTGCATTTCGTTGTAATAATATTAAATGGGTGTTGGATTTGTATTTCTTTGTTTTAATAGTGAATTCCAACTTATACATTGTTAATAACATAATTTTATATACGTGCCTATCTTGCCCCATTACTGTTGCCCCTATACCAGGGGCAACTTTAATAAAAATAATTAAAATAATTACAACTTTACAAAAAGAGAGAAGTTGCCGATCTTGCCCCTATACCCGGGGCAACTTCGTCAATTTCTCTCTTCTTGTAAAGTTGTAATTATTTTAATTATTTTTATTTCCAAACTGATTTTAACCAGTTCTATAGTAAGGTAACATTCCAACAGACAATATGCAAAGCTTTTTTTCAGTTTACAGCAGTATTTATTACACAAAATTTAAGTAAAGCTTAACATGCCGATCTTGCCCCGGTCTCCCCTATACATGCATATATTATGTATTTTTTCATTATTATACCACATTTACTCGCATACAAGACGAGATTTTTATCTATTTTTCACTACTTCAAAAACCTAGGTCGTCCTATACTCGCGAGTGAAGGACTCTTTTCGTTTTTGTATAATTTTTGTGAACTGTGTATTCGCATTTTTTACTGGATTCTCATCTTCTGGTGTTTAAAAACAAAAATGTTTTATCTGGGTCGTTTGAATCGTTCTTGTGTATTGTCAGGAGTAAAGAATAGCAATAGGAAAAGCAAAGCTTTTGAATGTAATTCCAAAATTACACGGGAGTCCGATATAAGTTTTAAATCATTCCCATGTAAAAACTGATAATTATTTGGAAATCAGAATTTGAAGAAACTCATAAGTGTAATCGACGAAAAGTGAATTCGACTGTCCAGAATTGGCAAAAAAATGATTCCCGATTTTCCATGCATTTACAAGAACAAATTATGTCGATTTTACCAGATTTTTCCTTGAAGTTTAAAATGCCAGTAATTTTTGCGGAACAATGTGTGCATTTACGTGCATTTGATATTTTATTTGTTATTAAACGAAATAAAATTAGAATTGTATTATTAAATCTAATTTTCTTTATTTTGATTTTGAAAGTCACACCTCGTCCTATATGCGAGATTGTCTTATATTCGAGTAAATACTGTATATTTTGACGAATGGTGACGAATGAAATTTGTTACCACTTAAATCTTCATTACATTATAATCTTTACAGGAAACACAGGAAACCGTCCTTAATTTCAACTCGAATAGTTTGAAATCCCGTTACTTTGTAATTGTACGTTTGCCTCAGCCAGGGATATAGGGATTTACACGTTAATGAATTCTATTAGTTAAAATATGGCTACTACAAAATTCGAAGTGAAAATTCTGTCCGAATTGTGATATGCATACTTTATCTCGTTTGTTTAAATCGAAGTATCTCCATGCTATAAGAAAACAATACACCAAGAATAGCATTAATTTGGTCAATATGGCTTTGCTTTTACAGTGTCACATTTTCGGATGTCACCATATCCATAGACTACCCTTTTATCCCTTATTTCTTAAAATACGACTGGTTTTCGGGATTGAAAGATTGGCCTACAGGTTGTAGATTGAGATATTTGTAGGCTCTAGGCCAACCGGTGTTTTGCAACTGGTGTGCCCTCACAAGGTGAAAGGTGTGACGTGAACTTTTATATATTCTATTAATTTCAAGTTTTATTTATATATTTTTATCGCAGTTGTTGTATTTCTTATGCTTGTATTTCATTCACTGATGAAATAAGATGATGTTAAAGCAATAAACACATATGTCGTCCCAGTACTCACTTATTCATTTGGAGTTATACATTGGATTCACACAGATCTTGAGCAACTCCAAATGAAAACAAAAACAACACTTACTAAGCATAAACAACGTCATCCTAAATCTGCAAAATCTGTCTTAGAAAGATTAACCCTTCCACGTAAAGATGGCGGACGTGGCCAGATTGACATAGTAAACCTTCACTACAAACAAATACAGACATTGCGAGAGTTTTTCTACAGGAAACAAGAAACATCACAGTTACATAAAGCAATAACTCCAGCAGACTCAAATAAAATCACCAATAAACATACATTTGCATCATACGGACAAGACAGAACATATAAAAAGCATAGACACCGCGTGGGTTCAAAAGGCAGACATCCCTATGACCTAGCCCAGGATTTTGTTGACAAAACTGCGTCAAATAGCTGGTTAGCTCGGGGATGCCTCTTTGGGGAGACAGCAGGGTTTATGATTGCTATACACGATCACATGATAAATACTAAAAACTACAGAAAACACATACTCAAAGATACAACACTCACAAATGACACATGCAGAAAATGTCACATCATGCCAGGAACTGTACAACACATTACATCTGGGTGCAAGCTCTTGGCACAGACAGATTATTTACACAGACATAATCAAGTAGCAAATATAATACACCAAGAGCAAAGAAACACAAATTATTAGACATCCACGAACCATACTACAAATAGACTACGTTCAACAGACAGTATTGGAAAACAAAACGCACAAACTGTACTACGACAGCCATAATCACAGATAAAACAATTTACCACAACAGACCACACATCACACTCATTGACAAACACAATAAAATCACATACATTATAGACATATCCGTTCCAAACACTCACAATGTGCAAAACACATTCACTGAAAAAATTAGCAAGTACACAGAACTTGCCCAGGAAATAAGGCATCTGTGGATGATGGATAGGGTGCTTATTGTAACTGTCGTTCTCTCCTGTACAGGTGTGATACCACACACACTATACAAAAGCCTGGAAACATTAAAATTTAATATAAACACATACATCACACTACAGAAGGCCTGTATATTGAATACATGTCATACTTTTAGGAAATTCCTGTATACAGACACACTGATACGCTTATTTAACTTTTGTCTTGTTTTGAAGTTACTATGCCTTGACTCTGGTCCGGCATAGTACACAGCCATTGGTGTCAACCTAGTGTAACTCACAAAACTCAACATAATAATAATAGGTTTATGGCATTAGGAAATTCTATTAATAGTATCATATCATACGTTTTTGTGGGGAATAACATTTTGGTGTGCAATGTTGAGTCATAGGTGTGCCGCGAGTAGAAAAAAGTTGCGGAACACTGCTCTAGGCATTTGGGCTACTTACTACTTTTTGGACCACTAAATTATTTGGACTACATTTCGAGTAATTTTGCTTTTGCATTTCGAGTACATTTTGTCGGATGAGAACCTCATCCGACAAAATGTGAGGTTCTCATCCTGTGAGGTTCTCATCCGACAGGTTGCCAGATAGGTTTTATAAAATAAAACCTATCTGGCAACCTGGTAATAAAACCTATCCGACCTCACAGGTTGCCAGATAGGTTTTATAAAATAAAACCTATCTGGCAACCTGTGAGGTTCTCATCCGACACATGCTGTTTACCTCCAGTTTATTTATATTCTTATTATTAAGTATTAATTAATGAAAATAAAGTTCTGTATACGTAGCCGTACTGTATTTGCTTAATAAATTACATCAGTTACGTGGAATTTGACATATTGTACAGACGTATGTAAATCTTGGATAATTTGAAACTCAATAATTCGAAGTCGCGATTTCCTTAGATTTCGAACTAACGAGAATTTCCTGTATATAAATACAAATAACTTAAATTCTTCTTGTGAATTTTATACATTGGAAAATTTTGAAACTAATTTTTTAATTATTATTTTTTTAATATATTTTTTAACTCTATTTTCATAATTTTTCTGTGATTTTCTTTCTTATCTTCAATGTATCGATGGAATGAAGACAAATATAATAAACATTTCAAAATGATAAATAAATAAATACCAGTACATATATTTTTTTAATAATTTAATTTATTTACATAATTTTAAAACTCAATTCTATAATCTATCTATATGTGTGTGTGTGTGTGCGTTTTAACGCTAATTCAAGTATTACACCCGATCTAAGGTGAAACGGTTCTTGTCGTTTATGTCTATTATGGCGTGAAAAATGCATGTCTTTTCCGTAACTTGCGTGTTTCACACTGTTTGTTTGTTTGTTTGTTTGCTGTACACTCCTAGGTACAGTACATCCAAAAATTTCTATTGGATTTCGTAAATCAATTAATTTCTATGTACAGTGTATTAGATTTGCTCATTTAAACGGAGCGCCATCACTTAATTACTATGACAATGATATAGCGCAAAATAGACACGCTATATCAGTGCACACGTACATAGCATATGGCACTTGCCTGCGTGCAATCGAAAGTGTTACCCTGTAAAAATCTATAAGTATTTAATTTTCCACATCTAACGATTCTGGTTTTTTCATTTATGAACAGTACTTTTTAAATTTTAATAAGCACCCTTCAGTAGCCGAATGCCTAAAATCACCTAACACTGGTAGTTAGTTAGTCGTGGGTTTGGGAAGAGCAAAACGGGCAGACCATGTGGAGTTTTTTCCGATTTTCTTCACTTAAACAGGGTCCAGCTTCTCATTAAAGTCTTCCCAGAATGCATCCCTCTAGGCAGATTGCTTTCCTGTGGCGTTGCTATAACCGAATAAACCAAACTAATTCTAACGACATTGTCAAATTACTGGCACCCAACTTTTCCTCACAATGTTCTTAATTTTTTACACTAATATATATATATATATACAATTTAAAATAACAAAATAATAAAACAGATTTTAAAAAGTTCGTTCATAGTTGAAAATGTTCGTTACGGTTAATAAATAATTCTCAGTGAGGTAAGGTATTTTTGAATATTACTTCGACCCTCTTCCACAGGCTCGAATTACTTCAACCCCCTTCCATAGATTCCTTCTTTCTGTCGTTTTATCGAAAGTGGTATGGAAACATTGAAATTGCAAAATCCAAAATATGAGGTTACCAGCCTGCACAAAATACGATTAAAATGGTTTTCGAGGGTGCAGAATTTAAATATTTGATCAGTTTATTGCGAAATTTGATTCGTTGTCAGATGATCATTTGATATTTGACTGTGAATGGAACAGTTTCTTAGAGGTAGAGAAAAAATTGTGATATCTGAAGTAAAATTTAATATACCACATTTTCAATTGGTGTCTACTTGACCAATCAAACACATTTTCAAAATTATTTATTTTTCTACTGTACACAGTTTAAAGAATTTTTAAAATGCGTGACATTATGCACTTGGTGTTTTAAAACCCTTGCGTGAGATAACATCCGTAGTTACATAAATCAAAAACTATAATATAATAGAAGGGTTAGAAGTACGAATGAATCGAATAATCTTAATGTTTGCTGTTATACTTTGCCAGAGCAAAGTAATAATAAAAGTTCAATAATAAAGCCGCGCGTTTTAATTTTATTACTTTTGCTCAGATAATGTTTTTTTTTCTATATTAAATAAAATACTGAATATAATAATTTACGAAATTTAATTCAATTATATTACTTTTTAATACTTAATAATAAAATTTATTATGTAAAGTTTCGAATGTATTAGTAAATTTTAAAAGATTCGTATTTAATGAAACTGATTAAAAGCATAAAATTTTATTTTTAATGATATAACTACGTCAAGGTTATTAAATAAATTTTATGTAATTTCTTGTTAAATTTATAGAGACATTTAAATTTTTAATTGAGCTTACTAAATTTTTAAAAGTTCGAGTTTTTTATTTAAGAAAAAGTAAAATTAAATTAATTAAATGACAATGAAGTTAATTATCTTCATTTAATTAATGAGAAAGAAAGAAAATGTTTCAAAAATATAATATATGTATATAAAATGTAGCTTCACTTCGAATTATTATATAATTACAGTAGAGCGTCGTTTATCCGAATCAATTGGGGACTGGGGTTGTTCGGATAACTTCTTTTTCGGATAACCAATTATGTACGGAAAAATATATTAANTTTAAGTTGTCATGTTTTAATTTACTTGGATATTAAAACAATAATTTTTTTAAAATGTAAAAGAAAATGATATAGAGTATCAAGATGTTTTATGAAAACGGAAGATTTGAATTGAGAAGTTTTCTAAATATTAAAATTATTTATAATTTTAATTTACTCAAGAAATTTTTGATCTGAAAATAATTTATAACCTAAAAAATTAATTTTTTAGGTTATAAATAATAAAAGTTAATAAGGTTATAGAAAATAATTCTTCCATATATTCACGAGACATTGTTCTTACAACTGAACGACACGACAGCACACACGTTAAGGTCAGCCTGTGCAGTCTGACACTGTGCAGGAAAATCAAATGGTTTTTCGATTCTACTCGGGTGGTTGGTACAGTTCGCCGAAACTGTTATGTTTTCCCCCACATACTATCAGGAATTACTCAAGGTCAGGCATCATGGATAATCTTTTGAGAATTAACTTAACGTGTATGGCCGCCTTAACGCTACCCCTCTGCAAAATTATGAAAAATAGTTAAAAACTTCACTGATGATAAGCCAAAAAATTTTAAAGGATTAATTAAAAGATATAAGCTTAGATAATTTCAATTAAAAAGACAGATATAAAATGTATGGTATAGGTATATAAAAGGTACAGTACATAAAAGGTCATCTGTGCGAAGGAAATTTTTTTTTTTTCCTGTTGATTGGATATGACGTCATGTAAGTGAAGACGACTTAGTTTCTTCCATATTTTAATTAGAACCTAATATAGTGGTGCCTCGTATAACGTACTTAATCCGTGAATAGTCCGTTATACGAAACGCATTTTCCTATAGAAATACATGTTAAAACATATAATTCGTTCCGCAGCATAAAATAACCGTACTGTACCATAAAAAAATGAAAATGGAGCAGTCACCAATTATGCCGGGTAGTCAGATGTTGTGAGGAGAAGGTGGAGGAATACTTTCTTCACACATTCATACAGATACAGACTTTTTACACATTGCAGCGGGTCTTTCTTTTATTGTTTTTTAATCGGATTCAGATTCAGGAAAGGCTACCGGAGCTTGCAGGGTCAACTCCTTTTGTTCCATCCTTTGTTTTTTCCCTGCTGGCTTCTTGAAAAACATGTCCAAGGTGGTCTGTTTCTCTCTCTTCTTCAACACCTGTCGGAAATGACTGGCAAGGGTGTCATTGTAGAGATCATTGATCCTGTTGGCCTCAGCTCTGGATAATGAGTGTTGGTAAACGCCTGAACCTCTCCTCATTCGACAAGAAAGTTTTTGTCAACTTTCACTCCTTCTGATGATTTCTTGCATTGTTTCAATTGAAATCATTTTTCTGTTTTTTAGAAGCCATGATTTGCACAACACTTGAATAAATGTAAATACCCTGCACTGTGTTGATGTACCTAATAAACAAGGGAGCAAGCCTAATCCCAACGCTCTGTACTTCAGATATACTGATAATACATTTTAATAATACTAATATATTATAAAAATAACATATTGTCATTGGCAACGGCAAAAGAGTGGAAACATCATTCGCACTTGTTCTTAGAAAGTCCATTGGTCGCCTCACGTAACTGCCGAATGGAAAGTCCGTTGTCCGCAACCAGTCCGTTGCTCGAGTCACGTAACGGCCAAACAGAAAGTCCGTTATTCGCAGCGTCCGTTATTCGAGGCGTACGTTAGGCCTATACGAGGCACCACTGTACTTTGTAAACATTAAACGATTGTAACTTGAAATTGTAACAAGTTCTACACCTTCAAGAATTTGCATTGTTTTGAATTAGGATATTTAAAATAAAGTATATTTTGTTGTTACTGCTAACGTGGATATTAGCCCGGCACAAGTCTACAGTCAGTGACACTCGTGAGTCCGTACCCCAAGGATCACTCTTCTGGGATTTCAATTCGTTTTCTCTTGCTTTGCACTATCAGACGTCTCAGCAACAGGTAAGAAGTAACAAAGTGAACTGCTTTCTTCTTCTACCCGTTTTTATATGCACTCTCTTATCAGTTTTGACCCCAAACCAGTAAGTATTCATTCTCGGTCGGTGACTCGATCTAGTCCAATCCGAAAATTTGTCCGTTACAAAAATATATAAAACTTTTTTTTCATCTTATTCATTTTCGTAAAAGATAGCATGAGAAAACGACTTTCAGGCATTGGGTATCTGAAAGACGCTTCGCCTTTAATTTAAAATAGAATATTAGATACCTGTGCATAGAAAATATTTAATAAATACATAACATTTATTTTTATTTTATTAATTAAATGTAATTATTCTAGTTAAAATGTAATAATCGTAACTTGAATATTGATAGTAACGAAACAATTACAGATCTTTAATTGCAACCATTAAAATTTAACGTTAGGATGCATTTTTTTGTATTAAAAACTATTTTTTTATATTTATCTCTTTATTACTTTATATTAGAATGTATACCGTATCTCCCCGCATATAAGTGCGCCTCCAAACACATTCGTTATTTGCCGAAGTGTTTGTCATACGGCGAGCGCACACATACACATATGATTATTTTCCGAGTATCGGTTTGTTGTGGGAAGGATGAATGTTTGTCGAAGATGTAGAAAATGGACAATTCTCAAACAATAACTTGTGACACTGCTTTTACAGTTATGAGTAGTTCATATCTGTTAACGGAAGAAAAGAATCCTCAAAGAAGATGGCGGATGTAACTAGATCACGTAACCAAACCAAAAATACATGTATCGTAAGTATTTAGTAGAGAAAGTCTGAAAACAATACGATAAAACCCATGTTGCAAAATAACAAAAAAAGTACTTAAAAAGAAATAAATATCAATATTTAATCTATAAACTAAATTAAAAGAAGAAACTAAATTTAAAAATAAAAGATTATATCTAGTTTAAAAAAGACTAAAATAATAATACTGATGATCAAAAACAAGAAAATACACGAAGAATACGAATCTGTGGACAGACAGCATGAATGCGTGGAGGCAAGTATTCATCCCTTTTCATTTAGTACAATTTACCGATGAGAATTGCAAAATGGCGAATATCGAATGCCGTCACGAGTAAACCATTCACAATACAGTATTCGCTAATCGCCAAATCTTAACTCAGCAGTCGGCGAATACAGTGTGTGAAGGTGTTTTAAGAGCCGTTCTTATGGGGACACTATATTCCGCAAAGTACCTAAATAAACTCACTACTTTTAAATAGATTTTATAGTATCGGGAGAATATTTTATTGTAACTTGTTATTTTTAATATTTGTTACTATAGAGACCTCGCCGAATAGTTAATGTATCATAACAGTTTCATTTACATCCACACAACAGTGCAGTGTTAAAGAAGATGGTATATGCGAATTATGGTAAAGCAGAAAATACGTTTGAAAGATGCAAAAACAAGCGATTTTTACATGTAAGGCTTGCCCTTATTCGCATACAGTATATTTACTACAATATTTTACAGTTGTATTAATTTTGTCAGATAGTTTTATTCATTATTCTATCAAAATTAAAACCTAATATTTGAAAAAACAAACAAAACTATATATATATATATAACAGAAATTTATTCGTTTATGTGAGCAATTACTAAATGAATGCTAGGAAATTTCTCTAATAAATTTTTTCCGATCAACTATTAGAGAAATGGAGTAAACAGAAATTGAATTACACGGATGATCGAGCCTTTCTCTTATTGCTTCTATGGTCTCTGAAGTAATAAACACGAAAAATAAATTGTAATAAAAACATGACTAATGTTATAAATAGTGATAATGTTACATTAAATGTAGAGTAGTTCCTGGATTAATGGCAATTCCGGAGAGATCGTTAATCACTGTAATTCCGAACATAAACGTTACAGTGGTGCATTAGTCAGTGAGAGTGGTGTTACTATAATGAAATATACTACGTGTGTTTCGAGAAATGTTCTTGGAAAGAGAAAAGTAAATATTTTGTTTTCATGTAGACCACTTTTGATATAGGTTGTACTTAGTATATATACACTTTTTGTGCAGATACTATGTACAGTACTGTAAAAAGAAGCAAATATCGATCTTACGTAATTCATTTAACTATGTTCGTTTGGATGTGTTTTTGAATTGCACGCAAAGCGTGGCAAGTTCGTACAGGCTGATAAATGTATCTATCTCTACAAATTGAGAGGAACAATCCGCGTGTGAAAAAGAGTTGGCTTGAGAAGCTGTAATCTAATGTATTTCTCACTTTTTTAAACCCAAGGACCAATAAAATGTATGAAAATTCTCCAGACTAAGTTATGAAGGCCTAATTTTTTAAAATCTATATGGGTATTAAATAACAACATTTGGGACATACTGTGCTATTTATAATATAATAAATATGAAAACATGTTGTGAATACATACGGTAACATAATTAAATTGGAAATAACTATTAAAGTGAATCATCAATGAACAACGCTTCAAATCTTTATTAATATAAGTCTGTCTGCGGACCACTTGTCCCACCATAGCAAACCACAGATTTAAAAACACTGCTGTAATTGAAGTGATCATTCGTACAGACAATCCACTCTCCATAAGGAAAGCAGCCTGAGAGTATAACATTCCAAGGGAAACACTTGAAAGATAAGTAAAGCTTGGAAACAAAGCGTAGGTTTCATGGAATTAGGTTCAACCCTGATTTAACTTATTTTTATTGACATAAATGGAGATAGCCTTTTCCGTTTGGATTAGATGACTAATGCGGTTAATTTTCTATTAGTGCTTATGTTGCCAGACATATATTTATTTTAATTTATAGTGGGTGCTAATTAAACCTCAATCATATCAAGACATATTAAGATCAAAATAAATTTTTCAGATTTAACAAACACCATTTATTTACACTTTAGAAAACTGTGGAAATTAATTTTGGAGTTACTATAATATACGTTGTGATATTGTGTAAGCATATAAAACATTGATTATATTTTGCTAAACATATTATAATTTTAAAAAATTAACAGATGAATAAACTAACTCAAATTTCATTATTACTGTACTTTATGTATGCATTTTGATAAATTATATTATTTTTAAAATTAATTATTCTAGTTAAAATGTAATAATCGTAACTTGAATATTGATAGTAACGAAACAATTACAGATCTTTAATTGCAACCATTAAAATTTAACGTTAGGATGCATNATTATAATTTTAAAAAATTAACAGATGAATAAACTAACTCAAATTTCATTATTACTGTACTTTATGTATGCATTTTGATAAATTATATTATTTTTAAAATATATATTAATCATATAAAAAGTTATTAAATATATTTTAAAATTAATATTATTATCGATTTTATTTCATTTATTATAAAAGAAAAAATTATTTAAGTTAATTTTTTATCAAAAACTAAATTTAATTCATCAATATGAAATGTATTGTATTAATATATTGAAAATATGCTTAATTAATCTTTAATATGTTATATACCCAATGGAATAACTAAGGTTTAGCTATGGAGTGATCTGGGAGGATGATGTAAAAATACGTACAGAATGAATAAATATTTAGCACAATAAAACATCGTTTATTTACTATAATTATTTTAGTTTAAATTTTATTCCTAAAGTTTCTGGGGATCCGACAACCACCTCACCAGCCAAAAGTCCGACGCATTATATTATATTAGTTATTCAAAATTATTTAATTTAATTCGCTATGTTCAATTCTATAAAATACAAATTAAATTTAATGTAATAGTTAATAGGAGGTATAATTAAAAAGAAAACCTTTAGGAAGAATCACCAGAAAATATTGTGAATATTATTAATGCATTATAATATTAAGAATAAATTTTAAAATGTGTGTTTCATATTCAACATATTTTGACTTGTACAGAAGAAAAACATAAAAAGTTGGAATTGAAATGGTGTCAGATGTATTGAGTATCATTCGAAATTGATAAACGATATCGATTGTAAGAAGTGTTCGATAATATTCCAAAATTTCCAATTTAGTTCATAAAAACATGAACATTAAAAACTTAAATATATTATTTTGAACATCAGAATAGTCTTATTTAAAATATATTCTAATGAGTATTAAGACGATAACACCGATAGAATATATTATGTATAGACTACTAAGCCGAAAAAATAAAAGCTGGCAACGTTGTTTTTCAGCATTCTTTATTTGTTTTCATCACTAATAAATGCTACCACTAACCTTCTGATGTACAGTACATAAAATTACTAAGTGATAATTAGTAAAAATGTTGTGAGTTTTTCACCTACAGGAAAATAGAATCGTTGTTTCGGGAGATATTAAAGGGGTGAAGCCATATCTTTCGAATCAATTGTCCAATTTTCATGAACGTTTCTAGTAACCTTTATCCCTGATACGTAAACCTTCCAAAATTTCAGGAATTTTGACAAAAGGGACACGATTTATTATGCTTCAGAGTGAATTAAAAAATTGTACTTCCCGTACACACATACTAACATCCATACATACAGAAAAAACTCTAACTTATTTCAATTTCTCGACATTTCAACATCCTCTGAGTTCAAAAATGCAAAATTCTTTAGAGGTATTTTTGACCGATAGCATACGATACCTTTGTTTTATAAGAGTAGAGAAAGTAATATTATTTAATCGTTATCTAAATAGATACTTATAACTATAGTTAGCTTTCAATCAAGCTTTATAGTCATGCTTAACATTGAATTGATATATTATTTTGAATATTAGTAGGTTTAACACTTTATTGAATCAAAAGTAACAAGTTAATTAAGAAAAAAGTGTAAACTTGTAAATAAAATACCATCATATATATTTTTGGCATTTTAAAATTTTTATTTAAATTAATTCAATTTTGAATTTTCTTTTTACGTTATTTAGAAACAATAGATATAAAAAGTAAAATAAATAAATCTAATTATTTTTATAACAATATTGATCAGTGAGAGTTGAAAGAAAAACAGGAAACAATACAGATTCAAAATGTTTTTTATTGCGTAGTAAAAGGAAGAAAAACAAATAAACAAATAATGTTTAGTTTCTTTTGACAATTATTGTTTTTTATATTCAATTATAATGAAAAAAGTAACCTTGTACAAATTGTTTACTTAATTTAGAAAAATTAATATATTGTAAAAAAAATGCCACGTGGACATTATTTATTCCTCTTACAAATTTTATAAACTTTATCATTATTACTAATAAATTATAACTTCTAATGGTCGATTAAAGTCACATCTTACCGCTAATATCACTCAACAAGATTTTTTCCATAATACAGTAGAATCCGTTAATTGTCACTACTTTAAAATTGGTCTGTGCTGTTATAATAACCGATTAAAAAGTTGAGCGAAGTAAGTAAATAGGACTGAAATGAATAAAAATTCTGGTTTTATTGAATCTGGCATTTAAAAAAAACACAGTAGCTCGACTGCTACGATAAGGTTGCTACGTTTACTACGGATTCTACGGATTTTATGGACTATATTGAATGACTACATTAGAAAGCTACGCTCGACTGTCCACCAGTCTTCAACATGGCGGTGTTCATAGCATACTGTAGGACATTACTTTTACTGATGAGGATATTTTATTTTTACAGTTTCTGAAAGAGAAAAGGAAGTGGGTTCACAAACTGAATGTAAAGAGAAGTAAATATGTAATTTTCGTGATTGCATGCATAGTTTTCGTAACCACGAAGCTAAATTCAAAGAATATTATAGTTCGAAAGTATCCCAGTTTGACGGTATTATTGAGTAGATAGGTTCCCTAAATTTAAATTTAAATATCTTTGTATTCCAAAGTACACGGATATATGTGTACAATATACAATTCATATAAAGGCAGGAGGATAGCACAGCTATTTTCAGCTTTTCCTGAATATAGGGAAACAAAAAGAAATATTAAAAAAGGAGGAAAAAATTAACAATTATTACAATTTTCACACTTTGCCAAATAGACGAGTAGGACACATACCATTTCATACAGTTAGTAACATATGTAGCCTATATCATAAGCATCATTGATAATTTTTTTAAAGTTCGATATACGCCTGTAATTCGCAATATATAATAATTAATTGATTCCAAATTGCAACTGATCTATAAAAGACACATTTTGTTCACCCATGAGTTTGCATTTAGGTAATATATGGTTTTTCCAATTGTTACTGGTAGATTGAAATTTATTTACAACTAGCTGCAAGGACTCGCTTCCCTGGGTTTTTATTTGTTCGTACATTTGTATGTAATATAGTTTTTTATATATATATATAAAAGACTGTTTTTCTAAGTAATCTGGAATCTAGCTGAAAGGACCCGCTTCGCTGGGTTTTTAAAAAGTAACGATAGTGAAGATTAAGATAATTATATTATAGCTAATCTTACCCGTTTTCACAGAATGCAAGAATTAGGTCCCACGTTTCCAGACTAATTAGAGAATTTTTACGTTTAGTCAAACGAACTATTTTCAACGTTTCTGGAACGTTTACAATCATTCTATAATCGAACCAATATTTGAATTTTATGTTCGAATTAAATTCGAACAAATTCGAACAAAACATTCGAAATAGAAAGCCACTTTCAACCACTTTTAGCCTTATATCTCCCGCACCCTTATAGCTATCGAGACGCAACTACCCCTATCCCATGCACGAATGGAGACTTGGGGCTACCACCACATACAAACACCATTCACGTGCGATGTGTAGTTTTGGCGAAAAAGTGAAATATAGGGACATACATGTCCATTTTTATATATAGATATAGATATACAGTAGATATAGATATAGATATAGATATAGATTACTCAATGTCTGATAACAACATTATTATGTAAGAGATCTAATACCGAACTATGGATATTTTATAATAGCGACTGATTTTATAATACTATTTTATAATAGAGCAGTTTGAACGTATTTATTTTAAATAATTTATACCACAACAGAGTCCGAGAAAACACGCACAAACCTATTTTCCAACCTTTACAAATTATACTAAAGAAATGTTCAGACCACTCCATGGTTCGACAGTATATTTCAATTTAGTTCGTGTTGTTATGTATATTTTATTGTTTCATAAGTTAAATATTGTTTAATTCATTATTTAACTGCTACATTAGCTCAGTTCGTAACCACGCTTTATAAATTGAGTTGATGTAGCAGTTAAATAATGAAAGTAAGTTATACTATATGTTCTAATTTAGCCAATGTAGCCTATTATCAATTTTTATTTGACATAGTCTCAAATAAGTAGCCTTTATTTATAATGTTTAATGACGTACTTTACACGTCAACGATACAGCAACCTTAATTTATTTCTTGTTCAAAAACGTTCTTTTCTTGTATTTAATATATCAACGATATTTATATAAAAACAGAATCAACGGCGACCAATGTATTATAAATAATATTGTGAAGACAATATTTATAATTCGACATTTTCGTTTATATTGATATTTATTATAATTTTGTTTTTGTTTTCTATTTTTCATAAACTAATTTACGAAATTTTTTATAATAATGATCATGTACTTCAAAGCTAAAAATATATTTGACTAGCCAAGCGGTTAAGATGGCAACCTACCGGGAACCGAAATCGAATCCGAACGAGTCGAAAAACCCTGGAATTGTTCGAAAGTGGTTCATTCATAGATATCGGGGCCCTTCTTTCATTACCCCACTGCCCATTGTTGGCCTAACCGCACCCATGCTTGGCTTGCTAAAACAAAAGGCCCGCTTAGTCTCCACAGGGAGGAAAATAAAGTAAAAAGTGATGTTTATTTTGAATATCTTACAATTATTTAAATTTTTCTAATAATGTGTTTAGTTAAAAGGAAAATATTTACATAATTTTCTATTTCATATTAGTATTCAAGTATTATATTTATAAGCATAATTACTTATATCAGAGAAAAATCCTTTTCGACTTTCTCCCATCCCCATATAAGTAATCGTAAACATTGAATTAATCTCTCAAATTATACTAATAAGTAACATTGTGTTCATTTACTATTCCATTACTGATTAAGAGAATGAGCTGGATAAACTACATACAATAGATTCTGTAGTCTCAATTTATATTTATCTTAAATATCATTATGGTCAACAGAATTCATATAAAAAAATCTCGATTTACTCAAATATTTATGTTCTTTATGTATTTACTTCTTAATTTATTGTTTTAGTATAACAATGCTGATATCCTTATATTAGAAAATTACAATATAAAGATTTATTATCAGATGTAAATTAAGAAGACTTTTAATTAGCAGTTTTTAATACATTTTTATTTTAAAGAGAAAGTACAAACACATAAGCCTTGACTCATCCTTTCTTTCCGTATGAGTAGTGAGAAGATTTGCTTTCACTACCTTCTTCGCCTAAATGCTTCCTTAATACAGTGGAACCTCGGTATACGACCTTAATCCATTCCTGGTGTTTGGACTTATACCGAATAGGACGTATACCAAACCAACCTTTCCCATAAGAAATAATGTAAAAATGATTAATCCGTTCTCAATAATAAAAAAAGTGGCTGGCTTTAAACACCTCGCTTTCCTGGCTAGTTCCTGCTTGATTTTTCACGAGATCAGTGTGTATCTTTTTAGCTTTCTCGCAAATAATTGCTTTTTATACACTGTCACCAGCACACTGTTTTTCAGTTATCCAAAGCAAAAGCAATTTCTCGACATGATCTAATGTCTTCGATCTCTGTTTAGAAATTGATTTCACCCCTTTCGCAACGTTAGCAAATTTAATAATGTCTTTATTTTTTACGATTGTCGATATCGTCGTTCTCGGAATACTGTATGCAACAGTTAAATCTCGAACACGCGTGCCACCTTCATATTTCTCAACAATCTCTTTTTTTCAGTTCCATTGTGATTTTAATCATTTTTTTCTGTTGCCTTTTTGCAATTCATGATTAATAAAAATAATAACATTTTACTTACAAATTAAAATCAGAAGAAATTTAACAAAGTTATAAATTGTGGCACACGCGAACGTCTAGTCTGGTATAATACACCGATAGTGCTACTTTTTCATAGATAGCGCATATAATTGAATTAAGTCGTATACCGAACAAAAGTCGTATACCGAGCAAAATTTGTTTCGTCCAAACAGGACGTATTCCGAATTGGACGTATTCTAAAGCAGACGTATACCGAGGTTCCACTGTA
>NW_019385629.1:0-25338 GCF_000671375.1 Centruroides sculpturatus | reverse complement strand
TATATATATAATTAATTAATATTATATTACCTAAATAATTTATTTATTTAGTTTATTTAGTCAAGTATGTTTTAACTATAATAATAAATTAATTTATATATTTACAAATCTATAATTTAAGTTATTCTGAATGTATTTCACATATGTACTGTACAGTACATACATTTAAATTTATGATTAAATTAAATTAAATGATATATTTTAGAGTATTTTACATTTATTGGAGAATTCTTTAGTTGATTGTATTATGTTATTTTAAAAAAGCTTAAGTATGATACAATTAATTGCTACAGCCTATTGATAAAATTATTGGGAAAAAAACAGATATATATATATATATATATATAAGTGTCCTTTTCAATAATTTAATAATATATATATTATATTGATATATACATAATATGACGTTATATATGATATGTTTTTCTTAGGATCACTCTTACGTCTGACTTTCAACGAGTGCTTTGACAGATGTTATTCGAAGATAATCGATCTGTACGTTGGGGATCGATAAGTGAAATTCTATTTAACAGTGGTGCCATCTGACTAGCGTCAATCGAACTATTCTTCACGAAAATCAATTGTGAAGGTGAACTAATAACATCATATTGAAGTTCCACGTGCGACGAAATATAGTACCTAAGAAAAGACTTATTTAAACGTTACTAAACTTAATAAAAGGTAAGGTTTAAAAGAAAAAATAATAAAAGATACAATATAGAATTAAAATATAGAAATTTAACAAGAATTTTCTTCGTTTAATTTTTCTGGGTTAGTAGAAGAAAGTGACATGACACGCATGCTCGAAGTATTTACGAAGCGCTTTTGTATAGGGTTCTACTGCGTTCAGAAGGACTGCTACAATTATGGAGTGAGGATGCATCAGTTAACGTTGAGTTTCGTTACAATGATTTATAAGGAGAAAAACAAAAATGTTAAAATAGATCTATAATAACAAATCTGGCTGAAATTATATCATGTGTTATGGGTTATTGACTGAAAGGAACAATGATTTATTCATTCAACGGAACAGAAGTTTATTCGCAGAATGGAACAGAGTTATATTTAATGAATGGAACAGAGTTAACAACACCACAAAGTTCTACTTCGAATAATTTTGGTATTTATGAAGTACCTGTAGCTGTCGTCGTATTGTTATCGATATGTTACGGCACTGTGTCAGTACTTACTGTGTTAGGAAATTTGTGTGTTTTGTGGATAATCGCTACGAGTCGTAGAATGCAGACGGTTATCAACTTTTTCATTGCGAATTTAGCGTGCGCTGATATTATAATTGGTTTATTTTCTATACCGTTTCATTTTCAAGCTGCTCTTTTACAACATTGGGCATTACCATCATTTATGTGTGCTTTCTGCCCTTTCGTACAAGTTTTATCAGTTAATGTCAGTATATTTACGTTAACGGCAATTGCAATAGACCGTTATAGAGCAATTATAAAACCTCTAAGGGCGCATACAACAAAACTGAGAGCGAAAATGACTATTGTTGGTATCTGGGCTTTTGCGGGTGCTGCTGGTATTCCAAACTTAATTGCTTATCGATTGGATAAAAAACCTTTTGATAGTACGATAAATTATACTCAATATCAATGCATTAATTCCGGAATTTCGGAAAATGCCTGGAAATTTTACAGTTATGTATTGGTATCTCTGCAATACTTCATACCACTTTGTGTAATCAGTTACGCTTATTGCAAAATGGGAATCAGATTAAGAAATATGAGAACTCCCGGAAATGCTGAAGATAATAGGGATGCTACCGTTACTAGAAATAAAAAGAAGGTGAGTTTCTTAAAATATTTNTTTTCGAAATTCCTTTCGCGGGGGAAGTGTTAACAATGGAAGTGATTGAGAAACAATTGAAGTGTTAAGAGAAAGCGACGTGCAAGATTTACAGGCGCAGATGCGGTTTTTTGCGTTTTTGCGAGAAATAGAACATATTTTTAGACACATCTAAAAATTATCTAATTAGTCTGGAAACAGGGCAACCTAATTCTTGCATTCTGAGAAAACGGTTAAGATTGGCTACAACGTAATAATCTTAATTTTCGTTATCGTTACTTTTTGCCCGAGCAACTCTGGGCTTATCTGCTAGTAGTAAATAAAATACTGTAAATTAGTAACTTGAGTAAGTTTACTTTCTCGGCTATTATAGCATAAACAGAAATTTGACATGCATTTGACTGAACCTAGAACAGTCCAAAAGAAAGAAGAAAACAATACCGTGGATGTGTGCTTGTATGGCGAATTTAGTTTAAAATCTCAATATGGTGTAAAGATTGAGAAAAGAAAATTGGCTTGGTAACTTGCATATAATAAACATTTATACAGTAGACCCCCATAAAACGGGTTCATATAATTCGGATTCGTATATAACAGCGAAAAAATTGCGACCGTATTCGTATAAACACGCTAAAAGAGACTCCTATATAACGGTAAAACGTCATTGTCGACTCGTGTCGCGACAGGATTGGTCGAATCTAGACCAATAGCGGATATTGCAGAAACCGTTGAGTTTAAACCAGCAACGGACCTACTAAAAACCATGTATTATTTAACGTCCATAAAAATTATATTTATATTAATTAATGATGTCTCTAAAGTTTAGCGAATTTTTCGCAGAAAAATAACTTATCAGGAAACATGAGCCCGCCGTTCGATGCGCCGCTCCACGACGAAAACAAGCTTAAGCAATGGCGTCGTCGAACGGTGCGCACTCGGTAAGTAATCCTACAATTTTTTTGTTTATAGCATAGTTTATATGGATTATTCCCAAAAATTATATGTGTTTTGGAAATGTTCAGTCAAATTAGTCTAGAATCGGTTAATTTTATTCTAGCCGTAGTCCGTAAATTGTATACGTGCCGGGCTGTGATTGGCTCATGTATTTAAGGACTCGTAGAACATCAATTTCATAAAGAACAGAACGTATCTACCGTGTTATGGGGGGGTCGACTGTACTGTTAAATTTTGGAGTATGGAACTGAAGGGGAGATAGAGGAGGTCGTGTGTCATATTTCTGCTATGACTTAATGACAATTTTATTCATATAACTTTTAAATTGTTTTTAAATAAGGAAGGCTTTAAAAATATTTCAATTATTACAAAATTAATGAGAAAGGTTTGGTTTTATTAAATTTTTCCTAAATGGGACCCCAAATTAAGAAAATAATAATAATCCAGCTGCTGGAAATTTTAGTTGAAATATTATACAATATTTTTAGCTTGTACCTAATTTACTACAATTAAAATATGTAAATATGTAAATAAGGATATAGTTTAATATTTGTATCAAAAAGCCATTTATAAATCAGACAGTATTTTTGATATATTTTATTGTTTAGTTTTAAAATATTTTAAGAGCAAGAGTGTCAACGGCATCTTAATATACATCAAAATAGAATCAATATATATTATAAAGGTAAGTGTACAATGTGCTGCCGCTAAAACTCAAAAACGAGTCCCGGTACGATCAAGGGAGTTATATGGTGTGGTAGCTTTCTATCCCGCATCCATGAAGAAGGTTCCCGTTTTTACCTGAAGGGCGTGCTGTTGAAGATAAAAGGCTGGACGTTTCGCCCTCTAGAAATTTCTAGAACAGTCCAGAACATTCGAGAGTATTCGAGAGCATTCCACAACATTCCGGAATGTTCGGTGGATGTTCTGGAACGTTAGGGAACATCTCGGAACATCCCAGATCATTGTGGAACATTCCAGAACACTCCTAATGTTGTGGAATGTTCTGGAACATTGTGGACCATTCGAAGCGTTTTTTGTATGGGTGGGACTACCCATTGGTGGGGATATATAAAGCAAGATCCGTCGTGGGTTCGAACGTCAGTTTCTTATCAGTGACGAAGGGAAGAACCGAAAAAGAAGTGAAAATTCCAAAGTAGTGCAGTGAGTGAATAAAAACAAACTGTGAAGTGTGAGTATTCAAAGCGATACAGTGACTGAATATAAATCGAAAATAAAGTGTGAAAACTGTGTAAAGTGTACTTAGTGTATTTGTTAATAGCAAGTTGATTTGATTTATATTGTATACAATGTCCAAACTTAAATGAGGAAAAGCTCTTGCCAGTTCTGAATTTTCTTTTGAATATTACCGGGAATTTTCGTTTTAATATTAAAGTTGATATCGTCGACAATATTATTTTTAGTTCTCAGAATTGCTCTTTGAAATAGCCACTCCGAATAATAATAAGAAGTGCAGAGCCCAAACGGTTAGCAGTTGAAGGTTGAAATTTGGTACACAGTTAGGTTGCGTCATAAGAACATACAAAGGGATTTTTCGAAATTCCCCCCCCCCNAATAACTTATACGGGTTATGAAATATACTAGATCCTATATTAAATCATAAGTATCGTTTTTTATTGACATATTAAATTGCATCTCCTATTGATTACATTCTTGAACCGAGAGTTCGTGTGGACTCTTCTGCTTGTAAATCGAATGAAAAGGAGCAATTTATTTTTCCATTTGGTAAGTTACAACCTTTTTGATAGGTTGCTGGTGATCCTTTCATTCTCACATGTCGTCAGACAAAAACAATTGATAAAACTCTGCCGGCAAATTGATAGTTCTAGATATCAACAGCACTTTCAGGATGGCGAATTGATTCACATTCTACAATATATTATAATACAGAAAATTTTAAATGAATTTTCTAACATATTTTGCTAATTTGATATCCTTCTGTATTAGTATTAGATGTTCAGATCTTCTATCAAATTGTTTAAAATAATAACGGAGGGTGCGTTTTTCATTTCCATCAGTAAATTTTCGTCAATTCCTTTAATAATTCTATAAACATGCTGGTAGAAAACATGAAAAACAATATTGCGACGATTATATACGAAAATATATTTTAATTTATAGAAAATAAACCTTTGTTTATAGTTTTGAAATGAAATATCTATAGCTATAGTCAGTGCTAAACATAATGTAAAATATAGAGCCTGTTTAACTCCCTGATTCTTAATCATTAGATTTGACTAATTAAAGAGGTTTTTTTTTTATTTAAAAATAAAAATTTAAATTACATTTTGGTTAATCTTGGATAACATATTTTAGTTTCATATATTACATTAAACTTTAATTGAATTATAATTTTATTATGTTTCTATAGAGAATTACATATTCTAAATTATATTTCTGTAATTTTCTTCAATTACTTCTAAGTAGAACCAAACGTATATTTTATTAAATAAAATCGAAATGTTTGTTTCCTTATCTTCTTTACAGAAAAAAGAAAATTGTCTATTTAATTATCATAAAAAAATGTTTTTATTAGAATTTAGGCAGAAATATAACTCCGCATTTTTAAAAATTTCGTCTGTTTAAGTAATTAGATTTTAATTTGAAAAATTTAGTTCTGTCCAACAACCTCCATATTTGTTACATTGTCTAAATGCCTGAATGGATATATAACATTTGAAACTTTTTTATCTGCTAAATTGAATTTCATTCAATCATTTAACTGTGTAAAATGAGAATAAATAAAATGATAAATACTTACTATTTTTCTTCTTATCCTTCTTCTTCTTCTCTTCATATACAAATATGGTTTCTATTCTATCAATGGATATTCAAATCTCCTTATAAGAAAGTAACATTTATTCAGTGAAATACATTAATATAGGGTAAATGAAAATAGTAATAAAATTTTTATTAGTGAAGTAAAATTCGTGACTTTCTTTCATATTTTTATAAAGTTAATACTATCGATTTTTTTAACTGGTACCAATTACATATTCTGTACTTAGAAATGTATCCCTTAGCAGTATATATTTTAGTTTCGAATAAATTCAATTTTAAATTTCAATAAAAAATTATAATTTAAATTGAATGTACTTTCCATTCATCTAACTTGTTAATTTAGGATTTAAGTCTTTCCTAATTTACAAAGTAATTTAAAGTGATACAGTAAAAATGTACTACAGTCGTTCTATACTAAATAAAGAATAGTATCTATATTTAATAGGGCCAAATGATAGATTACATATAAAAAGATTGAAATTTATGAAATATTCTAGGCGAAAAATATTGTATAAATATGGATTTTTTTAAAATTTAATTTCATATTTTTCAATTCTTATATTTTTTTATGTTGCTTTTGAATATTTTATTGATATGTTAGTTCTTTTTCTATAAATTAATTACGTTAAGTGAAGTTTTTAAGTTTTAAAAAGTAAAAGGAACAACATTCACAATCAACATCTTCATGTATTGATTGTGAATGTTGTCCCCTTTACTTTTTAAAACTTAAAAACCTCACTTAACGTAACATATTATACGTAATCTATATATATATAATCGATGATCATATATGATAAAACGTTACTTGTGTAATATCTACTCTTATTATTCCGACGTTTATTGTTCCTAACACGTAATGTTCTGTAGCCATATTTAACTAAATTCACTAGAAAACTTTCTTGAAAATCTCTTCATAATTAATGAATTTTTTAATTTTTTCTTTTTACAAGCTAACAAAAATTGTTTGAAAATATTCGATAAAAGAATACTTAAGAATGGAGAATTTAATCAAAACTGTAATATTTATTTCGTTTGTTATACTATAAACTAATATATTTATGTCTTTTAAAAATTTAAAAAATAACAGAATTGAAAAACTAACATATTTGTGCTGGATTTATAACAGAGAAGTAAGTTGCATTTTGTTTAAATATTTGTGTTAGTTTAGCTCTTCTGTACATAAATATTTATATTTGAAAAGAAAACACGAAGGAAAACGAATGAATTTTTAAATATATAACATATATTATAAATTGAATAAACTAAACTTTTTATAGTAAGTGTCTTAAGAGAGAATTGCTTTGAATTGTGCATTAGAGATAACAAAGATTAGATTGCGTTAAATCCTAATTTAAATTAAAAATTAAAGTAAAGGATAATGTAATATAATTTATATATATATTCATTTATTTCATTATTTATTTATACATTATTTGAACTTTTTAATTCTATATATTTGGATATATGTTTATTGAAAATTTTTTATATTCATTATATAAACTGAATTTCTATAGTAAAATTTAGTTTTTTATATAGTCGTCATGTAATAAAATTATGTAGAAAATAAACCAATATTGTAATATAAAGATATTAATAAAACTAAGAAGCATAGACTTTTTTTTTAGTAAATTTGTTGGTGATATTTCTTTTATTTTAACATAAAATAATTATATAATCGTTAATTGCAACATTTGTTATTGCTAAATGATCTGTTAAAATAAAATTAAGATTTTACTTTCGTAGCTATTAATTAAGTTATTTTTTTATTAATCTAATAATAAATACTAATTTATTTATCACGTTTGTTTTATTATACATAAAACAATAAAGAATATATGTATGTTTCTTTATCCATTCTTACAATTATAAATGTATGTCCTGTATTATATAAACAAATATATACTACAAAGAACTTTTGCTGTAAATTTTACAAGTTTCACTGGATATAATAATAAACAGTAATGATATATCAATAAGTTATATCGTTAACGTCAATCTGGTGTCATATCTGTAGTTGTTGCAACGAGAAAGTTTAAACAGTCGTCAAATTGAGATAATAATGTACAACATTCTGACAAAATGAATATAACATATTTATAATCGTATAAGTTTATATTATAGAAATAAACAGTACTGTCTTTTACTCGAGTCAAATGTACTACATTATAAAAAGTCTTTTATTCAAATAAATTGCGTTGTAATGCCTGTTTTATAACTGTGCAAGTAAACTTATACAGTATTGTTATTTGTACAATCACTAATAAAAATATATAAATACTTGCTGCCTGATTTTTATTTTACAGTAAAACCTGTTTAAACCCAAATCGTATGGTGCGATTCCCATTTACACAGATTCTGCTGCTTTTATAATTATTAGTTCGTAGCAGGGTAAGTGTTAGGAAATCAAAATTTAATTATTATTATTTGTGTATCTTAATTTGTTGAATTATGAACACTTTTGATTACTGTTACTTTCTTTAAAGGGATCAATATATACAATTTTTTATATAAAACTATAAAATTATTAATCATGAATGTAAATTATTTAAATTTATAGTTAGGTATATATCAGGTTGATTTATTGCATAAAAATAAAAATATATTTTATCAATAAGTTTTATGAATATGTTTGTTTTTATTAGAGAAAAGAGAGAAATCTCTAAATATTCCAAATTAAATTAGTTAATGCATATGGAAAGTAAATATGCATTGCGGAATCGCCATAATTTCTATATTTCTTAAAATAAGGTAATAAAATTATTTGACTTAGGACTAATTAAATGGAAATACATCATCATGCCTTAAAATTCAATGTAGGCGCTAGCTCCATCCATCAAAGAAATGTTTTCCTCACGATGTATCGCGCAGAAAATATTTCGTTGATGGTGGCCACTTCACTGTGCTTCCGGAACCGAACTATCGTCATTTTAGCTTCGAATGACAATTCTTGATTGTTTACGGACGGATTGTAGCATGATGTCCCATACCATATGCCACTATCTACACAGCAAGTATTCATTTTCACACCTCAGAGTGCAGTAGCTCCCTCCTGAAGAGACAAAAGTTAGGCCATTTTTCTGTGCCACTGCGCGATCGGCCTCTCTCGGCCTCTCTCACTACACGCGCAGGAATTATAAAATTTCACTGATTGGCTACAGAATTACATAAATCTTATTACTATTCAATTATATCGATTCAATTATTATTGCTAAACTTATAGCGATTTCACAATACCTAATTACTTTCCACACATATTGTATATTATAATAAAAGATTGTGTGTATATATATATATATATATTACATAAAGTTAATGCATTTAATTATATTAATAAATTATAACTTTTTTAGATTTATAATTATAATGGTAATAACATATATAAAAAACAAACCATTATTCTTTGTAAAGATGAAAATTTTTGAGTACTTGTTGCTGTAAACTGTAGAAACAGTTAAATAAACTAATTTACCAAGTCTTTTATTCGGTTTTAACAGTTATAATGGAATGAAGAACATTTTAATTATTCAGCACTGATTGTTAAACTACTTGGAATGTTGGTTTACCAAATATTTTGTTATGAATAACCCAACTTTTAAATATATTTTATAAATTCATTCAATTTTTTATCTTTCAACATTTTATAAATTCCTGGTTTTTGTTTGTAATGCAGTATATTATTCATGTGTATGAATTATGGTTTCTCATTCCCGGGATTCCGAGAAATCCCGAGATATAATTAATTATTTTTAAGATATAAAATAAATCTTCGAATCGAATGATATAATTATATTTCATTTTGAAGTAATTTAATACGTTCTTCAATCTCCTTAATAATATTATTAATAATGCTGTGTAAAATATGTATTAAAAATTACCTTTGAAATACCTAGAAATTTTCACAAAAAGAAAAAGTTTATTAAAGATTGCAGGAACCGCTTACAAAAGAAAAGAAAAAAGCATTTTAAATTAATTAATTAAGTTGAAAATTTAAAGAAGAAATGAACTTACTTATTAGATCAAACTTCTAAGTTAGAAGGTAATTTTCGTTATTTAAATAAAACACAATACACAATATTATTGTAAATTTTTATAATAAGATTTTAAAAAGCAAAGATGGTCAATACTCCGATCACTCAAATTGATTCTTATTTTTTAGTAATGAAAAGTCCTGCTACCGAGAATACCCTTTTCGATTCAATTGATCGTCTTTAATGCATTTAAGAGAAGGCAGACATAATGTGTTTTTTCACCTGTAGCATCGACAATTTCTAGTTCCATTTCGAGATGCGTTACAGTATCTTTTTGCCGTCTAGTATTCCTGATTTGTCTACCTCGGCTGCTTAATATCGGCATTCAGCTTATAGCCCAATAATTCGGGAGATCGTTTGGCTTTAATAATCAGGTTTATGCAGAAAAACTTCATACTTGCATACTTCGTACTCCTTTGTGTCCTTGCCTAATTTGCACAACCTGGCATAATGCAGTTATTTAAGCTACTGGGCATGGTTAAAAATTAAGACAGCATAAGCCCAATTATTTCAGATATTTTAGGTTCTGACAAGTAAAGAATTTTCAGAGTTCTGCCACAAATAGGCTACATATAGATTATCGACAATGTGTGACATGCCATAATAAGCAAAAATTTAAAAAAGTAATAAGCAGGCTTAAAATTAATAAATACGAATGTATTCTGACAGTTTATGGGCTAATTATAATTTCTATTTGCAAAATTTTCTTAACTTTAACACAAAATAAGAGAAAAGTAAATTTTTAAGAAATTTGCGGGATTTTCTGGGATATTTCCTGAGTCAAAAACAGGCGGACCCGTGATTTCACGCGATCCCGTTGGTGAAACCCCAGTAAAAATCATACAGCTGAAATGTTTATAAAAAATTTTAGTTTTTTAATACTTCTAAATGATGAAGGACAGTTACTTAACTGTACATGTGCCATTTATTTACTTTTTCATATGTCATTACTCTTATTACAAAGCATAAATTATTATTGAGAAAAGTGATATCTAATAATTAATAATAAAACATATCAGAGACATTTTTATTCGATATAATAAAAGTAAAAAAGGAAGACATTTAAAGTTTATCTGATAAAATATTATTTTATAAAACTTCGAATAGTTTTAACCATCCGGCTGTTAAAAAATTAATATTTATATTCAGAGAACCGTTATATGATTTAATTGAATACTTTTCAATGTTTAGTTTAAAATTCATTTATTACATAATGATTTCAATCATCTAAATACTTATTTAAGATTTTACTTGTAATAATAATAATATTTACTGACTTATTTCTATAATATTAAGTCAACATTTGTAAGATCATTTCTAACTTTTTATACTTATTTATTTTATCTTCACCTAAGGAATATTTTTCTTTCATTTTTTAACTTTTTTCTCCCGTTGGCGTTAAGAAGGCCATTTAACCTTATATCCGTTGTAGGTTTGGCGAAATCCACAATGGATAGGTGATGAGGAACGAGAACCGACATACCCGGGAAAAACCGGCTATGACAACATTCCTGCGATTTTTCGATGCCAGGATTCGATTTCGGATCTCGAGGAGTGGCAGGCTGACGCCTTAGCTGCCTCCGCCACACTACCGTCCAAACGAATATATGAATAATTTCGATTCATTTTATCTTTCTTTTCCTACATTTTTCAAATTCAAATTTCTTTTCTTGTTGCTATTATTTGCATTTAAATCATTATATTTCCTCGTATATTTCATGAAAACATATCATACATTATTCATTTTTCTCTCAATTTTGCCATTGTGTTACAATTACAATAGATAATTTAAAGTATTTTAATACATATTTTACATTTTCTTCTGCCAACTTTTATTTATTTTCGATTATGTTGAAGAATTTAAAAAAAAAATAGTTTTTGCAGTTATGAATGTTTTTTTTAAACTTTTTTTAGCTGAAAATTAATTTTGCAACAATAAGCCATAGCAATGTTTTTGGCTATGTTGCCGATGTTCTTTCTTTTTATGAAAAATTTAACATTAAAATTCGATTTTATATCACTATTATAATATTGTGTGGAATAAAGTATAATAAATATTCTCTCAAATTACTAGAGTAAACTAAATATAACAGCTTAACGTAGAAGAAATTTGAAATTAAATCGATTATTGTTGAAAATTACATGATAGTGAAATTAATACTCTTTTAATATTTTTTCATGAATTAATTATCTCTCTTATAAAATTTCGATAAAAGCGAAATATGTTAATTGTTGATTTTTTATGCGATATATTGTAAATCAATAGAATTCACCCGAAATTCGATGTAATCAGTAAATTACTAATTTTCATTGTCTTTTTTGTAAACAAATTCTCGTATTCAAGATTTAATTCAGCAGGAGGTGAAATTTAGCAAATGATTTCATTATGCAACATCTTAAAATGATTGATGAAAAGGATGGTATGTAATCTAATTGAGTTGCAAAGGGGATTTGATAAAGTTATTGTATTATATATGACGTCACTAGTGGCAGGAAAATTTGCATAAAATGTTTCTGCTTCAAAACTACAGCATTTCATTTTAAATATATTCTGTGAAAACCGCCTGTTTAGGATGAGAATTTACAGAAATATTAACTTTAAAAGTTGTAACTGATTTTGGTTCGTCTTGTACTTTCAGGGCAGTAATTTATTCATCAAATCTAAGTAATTTACCATAGGTAGTTTATTTCCTTATAACGGATATCGAAACATTTATCACTTAAAAAATTATTTTTTAAACATTTTTACATTTTTATTTCAAATGTTATCAATGTTGCTTGCATTGTTATAAATCTTTTATTTTCAGTTTGAATTTTTTTCCTTCTACTACAGAAGTTTCAAGAACCAAATTTAAAATATTTTGCAGATATCAACTGTTTTCAAAAAGTTACGTAATTTTTACAATAATAACCTTATGAACACATATTTTTAAAAGAATTGTAAGGTAGGCTAAAAGAATTGTTTAAAGAAATAATTTTTAACTAGTTGTGATTTGTGAAATTTTAATGATGTTTTCAATTATTGTATAGGTGCAACTAAACACATTAAGACCCCATGGTAAGTGTCTTAATGTGTTTGTAATGCATTTTGTAAAGAGTAGCACTGTAGAGAAATAATATACTCCGACCAAACATTCGCTGTTTTCCAAAACAAATGTTTGATCGAACATTTGTTTTGGAAAAAAATTAATTTATATAACACGAATTACTTGCGTGATCCAATAAATAAATAAAATATATTTAGAAAATATAAATGTTCTTCACTTTTTACAGCGCTTCATATCTCCGGGAGGAGACGTTTAGAACTAAATCTTTCTTGTATAATTGCGTGTTTCATGTCTTTAGTTAGCAGGTAATTTACAAGATAAATGAATAAATTTATCACTTCATTACAAATGCAATTTATTTTCCTGTTAAATCTCAGATTTAAATTGGAAAGTTTTAATTTATCAGATAATGTCTAAGGATAAGTCTCAGATGAATTGAACGTTTTTTAATACAATGGTTTTTAAGAAATCAATAATTAGAGATTTTGTTAAAACTATTGTAATAAAACAAATTTTAATTGTAAACGAATTTTAAGCTAATATAGTTATTTTTTTTAAAGAACGTCCAATTTAATAGTAGAATCACGATAGAACTTATTTGTTAGAAGTTTTATTCATTGTCTTAAGAGAGAATTCTGAGAAACATGTCTTCTCAATGTTATGACGTATATATAACTTTATAACAGCTATAATATAATGTTCTAGTTTAATAATAACTATTTTGCGTAACAGATACAATAAACTAAAATGAAATATTAACCAATAACTTTTAATAATCTTTAATTCGTACAGATCGGAGCACCCTTGCTGGCCCACTTCTTTGCAGATTAAAGATATAAAATCTTTAATCAGCGTAATTATAGCCAGACATCAATACACTATACGTATAACATATACATTATTGATGCCTGGTATTGATTACTTGATGAATTAATTAATCATTTTGTAATTTATTTTTATCGACTATATCTAGCATAAATGATATACTTTTTTATAATTGATTCCGGATATTTTATATTAAATTGTAAAAGTTAATATAACAATGCAAATCAGTAAATTTAAGAATTCAGCAAAGTGAATTGCTAGTATTCATGTTTTCATATTGATGCAAACGAATAAGGTGCCATTCATATATTTCGTCATACCGAGAAGAGGAAGCAGGTTCGAGAACCAATGTGACAAGGAAGGGCTATATTAATGCTAGAAAAGTTATCTCACTTTTGCAATGGACGAATATTACACCCTTTTTTTAAATTAAAGTATTTAATCTGATAATGTTTCATGAATTCTCATTAATGAATCTCCTATTTAATATAAGATGCATTTTATTCATGATTTTCACTTTTTAACCACTTAAAAGGGTTTTTTTGAACGAATAAACCGAAATGTTATGTCCTTCTTCCGATTATTAATGTGATTGATTTCAGAGAGTCTAAAAGATTGGTGTGGACTCTGTGGCAGGTTGTATCTTTACTGAGAAGATATCGGTGAGAATTCCGATCCGATATGCAATTAAATAAAATATCTGATAATTAATCGTCTTCTGAATAATTCTTGAACTCGGGTGAGCTTCGGAATCAAAGGACATAACATTTCGGTTTATTCGTCCAAAAAACTCCCTTTTAAGTTTTTATAAAAGTGACTGATTATATCCGGCAAATATTACTAATTTTAGCTTCGTATTTATTTATGATTTTGAATGACCAATATATTACACTTTGAATTGAATAAAACTATATGAAGTATATACTGGCAAATGCAAATATCCATCACTGTTTTTCGCCATTATTTTTGACTAGGGTTTGCTATCCTGTTCAACAGCTTTTTTGAGATAGTGCAACATGATGTATTTTGCCTTTCAGTAAAGAGTTTTCAGAATAACTGAGAGTTGAGGACGAGGAAAATATAGATTTTATCATTCGTTCGTCAATCAGCAGTTTGCGGCACACAATAATAGGCCTACAAAAAATGAAACAGTGTTCAAACGGATACAACCCGGGCGGATCTACGTAGGTACTAATAGGGCTTAAGCACTGGGCTCCCAAGTGTCACTTGGAAGCCCAGGGCAACGTGTTAACCATTGATATTAAACCATTAAATATCTAAAAAAAATTTTTAATAAGAAAGAACAATTTGGACCTCAAAAGCTTTTCTGAAATAGACTATACATAGATTTGAAACTAATGCTTATTCATGAATTAAAACTTAAAATATTTATATACATATAATGCAAAATGTTTAAGATATTACATATTTATTATCCTGTCTACAAAATAAGAATTTGCATGAAGAATTTTTAGATGAAATAATTCAATAGTCAACAATGGAAAGGATAAAATAAGAAAATGTATATTAAAAGATATTCAAAAATCTGAAAAAATTAAAAAACAACGAAACAATTTGTTATATTTAATTATTTAATGTATAAAACACATATATAATAATATTCAAGATTGTAAAGAAATCCCGAATGTGTTGATATATTCTGATGATTTTCTTCTACAGGTATTTAAATTTTTTGAATTAAAGAAGATAAGACGTCAGTGAAAATATGCAAAGATATTTAATTAATAAAATTTATAATTGTAGTGTAATGATTAATACAACGTGGGCATATATTATAAATCAATAGTTTTTAAATGCACTGAACTAAACACTATAAATGACAGTAATATTCAACACAGAATATAAATTTTTAACATCTATTATAAATAAAAATACAGAATAAAAATACAAAAATTTACATGAATGGAAAGCATAAAAACTTATAGGGATGGGATAGAGTAATCAACTTGTTTTCATTCTGTTAAAATTTAATTTTGAGTTAGCCTAAATAAAACTGATATTAAACTTAGGAATATCGAAAAGTCTGTTAACTATTATATAGACTAAAATGATATATTATTCAAATAATAATATATAAAATAAAGTTTTGTAATTATATTTTTATCAGTTTCATAAAGGAAAACATATTATTTATTTTAACACTTTATTTAATACCTTAGTATTTGAATAATATAGCAGTTTATTCTAAGTAAGAGTTAATCGACTTTCGAGTAATCTTTAATGTTAATTAAATAGCCTTTTATTCGAATTTACATTCAATTTCAACAGAGTGTAGACAATTTAATTATTTTCTTCAATTGATTATAATATTTATAATTACACATTTAGTTGTTTGAACGTAACGAATTCGATTATGATATATCTCGAAAATTAAAATTCTTTACATGAATCGTAAAGTATTTTTTGATGATTTTTACTGTAAAACATATTTATTTATTCTCATAAATTATTTTAAGACATTGAACATTTTGAAATTTCCGTTAAATAAATGCTAACAGAGCGCATCAATCTTCAACTAACATTTCACTTTAATTGATTATATCATACTATTCTACAATAACTAACACTTCAATTAACTTTATCAGTTTAACAATTAATCTTAATGCTATTAAATATCGCTTTAATTGTTCCATGAAATGTTTGAATCATTTATTTTATTAAATCGGATTAATTATTATTTTAAATACCACAAGATAAAACCTTAATATTTAGTATTAAAATATCAAAATCAATCTACTTTAATCTGTAACAAAACGTGATTTGTCAATGTATTCTCTAGAGTTAATTTGGATGTTTAAGTAACTAATCATTTTTATTAATGTTATTTGCAATTTAGCGTAACTTCTACGAGAAAACTGTGGTTAACAGTAAAATCAGCAAAATGTAATTAATTCGTAAATCTGAAAGTTAAACAATACTCATCGTAGTAAATTCAAGAAATGTTTAATGTTTAATCAATAAAATTGAATTGATATTCACGCAGATGTACTTCGTTACAATTTATCTAATTTTGTTTCACTTATTACATTATATTTGTTCGAGTAATTGATTAAATGTAATACTTAATTGAACTTACACATTCTAAAGTCTAGTTAAATCCTTAACATTATCTAGGAAAATAATAACATATAAAACTAATGTGAGTTTGTTTATTTCTTGTTTAATCTTTATAGAAAAACAGTTTTTTCAATTGTTTATATGAAAATACTTAATTTAATTTTAAAAAATATGATAAAACGAATTATTTCTTACAAAATGTCTTTTATTTTCTTCGACAGACGTCCATTAAAGTCTGTAGAAGATAATGTTCGATGTGTTTCCGGTACTTTATCACTTTAGAACTAACTAATTAAACATTTTTTAAAAATTTCCTTTAAGTTACTATAAAGAAAAATGGTTTATTTATATTAAAAGTGACATGTAATAATTTGTACGGGGGGCGTGACTTGACCGCCGGAGCTGCTGGTGATTTTTACTACGCGCTTCGATAACTTGTAGGAAGCTTGTGTATCGGCTAACTATGGTTAACTTAAATTGTCAAAAAAGTTTTGAACTAGATTAAACTTAATACGAGTATCTTCAGAAGAAATACTAAACATTGATTAATATGCAACGTTCACCGGTAAAGCGTGGACGACCACCATTAAACTGTGCATTAAACTGTGAAGTAAAAAAGACCAACCGACTTCGACTAATCCCAAACTTATAACAGACTTCAACTTACATGCGGATAAAGACTCACAAGAATCTTCCCAGCTGCTATCGACTCGTATATTGATATAATATCGCAAAGTCCACAGAAACCTCCAGATGAGTTAAATGAAATAACTAAACTAACCAAGTGAACGAACTCAGTTATAAAATTAACGCTTAGAAATAATCAGATCCGAGACCATATTTTACTGCTTTTATAAAAAAGAAACAACAAAACCTACTGGAAGATTGAAAGAATATGTAGATTGCACCAGACCTAACAAAGGTTTCAAGAACTAGTTGAAAACAACTACTCTCAACTTTTTATGAATTAAGAGAACAAAATCATCAAATAAAACTACGTATCGACACTTTATTTATAGGCCGAGATAGATTAACATACAGTATTAGCATGGGGAGAATGGTTTATGTGGAGACCTTCTCGCCTTTCTCCCTATCAACTGTTACAAGTTGATATTCTATGAAACAAAGCAAATTTTATCAAGAAAAACTTACCATTAACAATCAATTATTTTCGATTATGAATTGGAACAGTCAGGGTCTCAAAATACAAATTACCACTACTCAACTTCCTTCAATCAAAATTTAAACCAGACACAATCGGTATAACCGAAACGTGGATAACATCTGACCTGTTTTATAAATCAAACTTTTTTCAACGAATTTATAATAGAAACCGTATTGACGAGCAAGTCATCGGGTCCAGTGCGTTCAAGTTTTGGCCTATGTATTTTAATTAAAAAAGACCTCTGTAAAATAATTCAAATTAAAAATCTGATACTTCATACTACCATTAATCTCTATGAATAAACCTATTCTTGGAAATATAAACAGCAAATTAATGACAGTGATGATTGACTACATTCCCCGAATGCCTAGCAAAACTAAATGTAACCTTAAAAATAATAGAATCATGGCAACATATCACTCCATATATTCTATTAATGAGGGACTTTAACTCACGTATCATCGAATTGATGGACTCACTATATGGCGGCCCCAATCCTCTTATTCAAAATATCCGTCAATCCAAGGACAAGCACGCTAATAGATTGGATGCAAACTTGATTGAAATAATAACTGATAATAAAATGTATATTTTAAATGGCCGCATTAAACCTGATTACCCTGCAGAATATACTTGTCTGGTACACAGTGGAAAATCCACTATTGATCTTACATATTATTTATTTTAACACTTTATTTAATACCTTAGTATTTGAATAATATAGCAGTTTATTCTAAGTAAGAGTTAATCGACTTTCGAGTAATCTTTAATGTTAATTAAATAGCCTTTTATTCGAATTTACATTCAATTTCAACAGAGTGTAGACAATTTAATTATTTTCTTCAATTGATTATAATATTTATAATTACACATTTAGTTGTTTGAACGTAACGAATTCGATTATGATATATCTCGAAAATTAAAATTCTTTACATGAATCGTAAAGTATTTTTTGATGATTTTTACTGTAAAACATATTTATTTATTCTCATAAATTATTTTAAGACATTGAACATTTTGAAATTTCCGTTAAATAAATGCTAACAGAGCGCATCAATCTTCAACTAACATTTCACTTTAATTGATTATATCATACTATTCTACAATAACTAACACTTCAATTAACTTTATCAGTTTAACAATTAATCTTAATGCTATTAAATATCGCTTTAATTGTTCCATGAAATGTTTGAATCATTTATTTTATTAAATCGGATTAATTATTATTTTAAATACCACAAGATAAAACCTTAATATTTAGTATTAAAATATCAAAATCAATCTACTTTAATCTGTAACAAAACGTGATTTGTCAATGTATTCTCTAGAGTTAATTTGGATGTTTAAGTAACTAATCATTTTTATTAATGTTATTTGCAATTTAGCGTAACTTCTACGAGAAAACTGTGGTTAACAGTAAAATCAGCAAAATGTAATTAATTCGTAAATCTGAAAGTTAAACAATACTCATCGTAGTAAATTCAAGAAATGTTTAATGTTTAATCAATAAAATTGAATTGATATTCACGCAGATGTACTTCGTTACAATTTATCTAATTTTGTTTCACTTATTACATTATATTTGTTCGAGTAATTGATTAAATGTAATACTTAATTGAACTTACACATTCTAAAGTCTAGTTAAATCCTTAACATTATCTAGGAAAATAATAACATATAAAACTAATGTGAGTTTGTTTATTTCTTGTTTAATCTTTATAGAAAAACAGTTTTTTCAATTGTTTATATGAAAATACTTAATTTAATTTTAAAAAATATGATAAAACGAATTATTTCTTACAAAATGTCTTTTATTTTCTTCGACAGACGTCCATTAAAGTCTGTAGAAGATAATGTTCGATGTGTTTCCGGTACTTTATCACTTTAGAACTAACTAATTAAACATTTTTTAAAAATTTCCTTTAAGTTACTATAAAGAAAAATGGTTTATTTATATTAAAAGTGACATGTAATAATTTGTACGGGGGGCGTGACTTGACCGCCGGAGCTGCTGGTGATTTTTACTACGCGCTTCGATAACTTGTAGGAAGCTTGTGTATCGGCTAACTATGGTTAACTTAAATTGTCAAAAAAGTTTTGAACTAGATTAAACTTAATACGAGTATCTTCAGAAGAAATACTAAACATTGATTAATATGCAACGTTCACCGGTAAAGCGTGGACGACCACCATTAAACTGTGCATTAAACTGTGAAGTAAAAAAGACCAACCGACTTCGACTAATCCCAAACTTATAACAGACTTCAACTTACATGCGGATAAAGACTCACAAGAATCTTCCCAGCTGCTATCGACTCGTATATTGATATAATATCGCAAAGTCCACAGAAACCTCCAGATGAGTTAAATGAAATAACTAAACTAACCAAGTGAACGAACTCAGTTATAAAATTAACGCTTAGAAATAATCAGATCCGAGACCATATTTTACTGCTTTTATAAAAAAGAAACAACAAAACCTACTGGAAGATTGAAAGAATATGTAGATTGCACCAGACCTAACAAAGGTTTCAAGAACTAGTTGAAAACAACTACTCTCAACTTTTTATGAATTAAGAGAACAAAATCATCAAATAAAACTACGTATCGACACTTTATTTATAGGCCGAGATAGATTAACATACAGTATTAGCATGGGGAGAATGGTTTATGTGGAGACCTTCTCGCCTTTCTCCCTATCAACTGTTACAAGTTGATATTCTATGAAACAAAGCAAATTTTATCAAGAAAAACTTACCATTAACAATCAATTATTTTCGATTATGAATTGGAACAGTCAGGGTCTCAAAATACAAATTACCACTACTCAACTTCCTTCAATCAAAATTTAAACCAGACACAATCGGTATAACCGAAACGTGGATAACATCTGACCTGTTTTATAAATCAAACTTTTTTCAACGAATTTATAATAGAAACCGTATTGACGAGCAAGTCATCGGGTCCAGTGCGTTCAAGTTTTGGCCTATGTATTTTAATTAAAAAAGACCTCTGTAAAATAATTCAAATTAAAAATCTGATACTTCATACTACCATTAATCTCTATGAATAAACCTATTCTTGGAAATATAAACAGCAAATTAATGACAGTGATGATTGACTACATTCCCCGAATGCCTAGCAAAACTAAATGTAACCTTAAAAATAATAGAATCATGGCAACATATCACTCCATATATTCTATTAATGAGGGACTTTAACTCACGTATCATCGAATTGATGGACTCACTATATGGCGGCCCCAATCCTCTTATTCAAAATATCCGTCAATCCAAGGACAAGCACGCTAATAGATTGGATGCAAACTTGATTGAAATAATAACTGATAATAAAATGTATATTTTAAATGGCCGCATTAAACCTGATTACCCTGCAGAATATACTTGTCTGGTACACAGTGGAAAATCCACTATTGATCTTACAATATGTTCAGAATTCTTACAAGATTTACTACAACCTTCGATGCATCCGATCACTATTTCACTGTAATAAAATTTCTATTGTTTCCTCAAAAGAAATTAACTAAAAGACATCAAAGGAAAAACTGTAATATTTCAAGATATTTAGCTGAAATTGAAAACCGATTCGCCAACGTCCCGATAATAACCGACTTTAACAGTGAAGAAATCTATAAACTTATGGTTCACATAATGAACGACTATATACAAATTAAAGACGGCAAAAATAATATTCATAATAGATTCAAAACACCCTGGTACGACTTCGATGTTATAATATGAAAAAATAAAACAAACTAATTTAAACCTATTTAGAAGACTCAAACGACGTAAATTTTATTAACTATAGGAAGGCCAAACAGACTTATAATAATCTTCTCAAAGTCAAAAAAAAAAATTATATTAAAAATCTCGAATCAACCTTAATCAATAATAGCAAGGATTGTAAATTATTTTGGAATACATTACGAAAATTTCGTTTCAATATAAATCTAAGTGAAAATTCCTCAATAATAAACTATGATACATGGAGAAACTTTTACCAGCGATTTCCAGATACTGTACTCAACTAATTCCACCATTAACGCCTAACATTGTTCCCTACAACGAACATTTAGACTCCAAATTCACAATTAATGAATTAGAAGACGCTATCAATAAAACTAAAAGTAATTAACTTCAGGTAGTGACTACATTCCAACCAAATTACTGAAGATGCTTCCCTATCAAGCAAGAATAAAACTATTTAATTTATTCAATTCAATATATATAAAGCAACCTCATATCCAGACTCTTGGAACTCTGTTATACTCACAATGATATACAAAAAGATTGGTTGATTTTCCCCAAAGTACTATAGACCTATAGCTCTGCTCTCAACCCTTAGAAATTGTTTCACGACAATATTAGCTACTAAATTCCAACAATGGACAAAAACATTGGATGTACAGTATAAGCCAAATTCCAATACGTTTATATCAGATGTAAGTGTACAGAATCTGCAATTTTCCTTTTACTATCGATAATACAATTACACCTGACAAAAAAAAAACATAGAAAAGTATATGCGTCATTTATAGATATTCAAAAAGCGTTTGACTCAGTCTATGTTCTCTTATTGGTGAACAATTTAAAGGCTAAAGGTGCAGGTGTACGATTTTCATCAACAATACTACAACTATTCTCAAAATATAATATAAAAATTAAACAGGGTATAACAATATCTCCTTCACTAGGCATACTTCAAGGTGACCCTCTTTCGCCTTATTTATTCAACTTTTATTTACTTGAAATAATCAATTTTTCCATAATCCAACTGATGGCATCGAAGTCGATAATAGAGTTTTTTTATTATGTTCAATTCGCAGATGACCTGATAATTTTAACTCCAACCAAATTCTCTCTACAAAGAAAAATTAATCAACTAAACTTCAAATTGATTCACTTGATAAATCCCGCAAAAAAAGGTTATCATATTCCGTAACAACAGTAAAATTTCAGAAAAATAATCTAAGTTATACTTAGACAATACTACTCTTTTACAAATAGCATAAGAAGTTAAATTCTTGGAAGTCACATTTGACTGGAACGCCACATTTAAAGCACATTTAAAGCACATCTCTCTAATATTAATAATAAAGTGGAGCAAGCTATAGACAACCTATTGTATTTAGACTCAACTCTGAAAACTACAAACTTGCACATACATATGAAACTTTATAACTCAATAATTAATCCTATCATTTATTACGCAAGTCCAATTTGGAGTCTAGATTATCTATACAAACTTCAATGTTTCTATATTTACTTCCTTCATAAACTACTACTGTACAGTACATCTAGAAAGGTCTGTTCCCGGCTATGCCATACTCCATGAAACCAACCGTATTAGGTCTTTTCCGTTTTTTCTAAAACGAATAATTAAATTCTATTACCGACTGAAATTCAAAAGTGACGATAATATAACCTTTATACATCAGGAAGTAATTTAAAAAAACCAAAAATTCAAGAACAGAGCAGCTTTAGCAAAGTAAATTCTACAGAATCTTGAATACATTTAGAGTGTCAGATCTGTTATTTAAAGATAATTTTCAAGACGGGAAATATGGTTATAGCCGGATGGAAGCTTCAATATCTCAATCCAGAAATAAAGATCAAACTAACGTAAATCGAAGTAATTATCGCACTTGGTATATAAATTTATTACATATTCCATCTTCTCAACCGCATATGCCTAAATCAATAAATCTCAACGTGAAAAGATTAATAGCACAATTACGTGTCAATAAATACTCACTTTTTATTAATAACATTTATATCAACTTTTCAAACACTCCATATATTTGCTGTAAATCTTAAACATTCTCGATGTGTCATCTATTACAGAACTGTCAAGGCTATGCAAGTATGGGTGACAGTCAAGACATTACGTGGCTACTCCATTGCAGTTCGTCTCTTGAATTCAGAAAGAACTTAAATAATCTCAATAAAATAGATCTTTGTAAATTGTTTAACTACTTCATCAAAATATTAGGAATACTAAAAAACTAAGATAATGGAATTCAACTTGTATTAGTGTTGTATAAAAATTATGTCTTTGTTCTGTCACCTTTGATAAAATTGTCTTCTTTAATTATATTTAAAACACGTTTATATGGAACCGATTGTAAAATAACTGTATAAGTTTGGCAATTTAAAAGCTGTTCCAATATTTTTGTAAAAATTTACTTAACAAATGTATAACCCCCTGCAACAGGGAAACTCCTTTTTGTCAATTACAGTCGACCCCCCTATAACATTGTTGATAATTCCGTTTTATATGAATTCCATGTTGTACGAGTCACTTAGATTTTACAAATACGTGACTCGTACAACATGGAATTCATATAGAACGGAATTATCAACAGTGTTATAGGGGGTCGACTGTATTATATTTAATAATTAACTTTTATTTTTATAAAGGATATTTCGAATAATTTGTAGAGCTGTCTATGTTTCTTATTGTGACTTTAATTAGTTTATCAATTAAATTAGTCGAGTCGTTGATTGTCATTAAATTAAATCTATATATATAAATGGNGGACGTAAAAATTCTCTAATTAGTCTGGAAACGGGGGACCTAATTCTTGCATTCTGTGAAAACGGGTAAGATTAGCTATAATGTAATTATCTTAATCTTCACTGTCGTTACTTTTTGCTCAGCGAAGCGGGTCCTTGCAGCTAGTAAATAAATAAGTTTTATAATTCTAATGAATTTCATTATATTTATTTAACTTTGCTAATATAATTTTTTATTTTAAATTTAGTTACACTTGATTAAATATTAGTTTTAATATATGAGTGCAATTTCCTTGATTGATATAAATTGATATAAAATAAAAAAATTTAAAAATTAATTACTTTACAAATCATAATTCAGTGCATTTTATATATTTTATAAAATTCTTAATGCAATATTTCAAAAGAAAATTTAATTTATTTTTAATATTAATAATTAAATTTTAAAAAAAAAACAATTTATAATTTAGATAAATGAAGTAACCTTAGATTTTACAATTTAATAAATAAATTTAGAATTGTTAATGAAAATTTGGAAAAAAATGTTTTAAATTTTATTACGCCTGAAAGTTTTTATAATTACAATAAATTGTTTATTAAATATAAATGATTTTTGACAATTACATGAAATAAAATGATTATTTACAAAGAAAACAAAAAATTTATATTTTATTATTTACTTTTATCAAAATTATTATGTTGTTTACATTTTTTTAAATAAAAATTGGAAAATATAATGATTAATTAAAATAATATAAATATCGTTCTGCAGCTGCAAAACTAGACTTTGTACTGTACTTTAACTGCATAAGTCTTTTCTTTATAATGGAGAATTTAATAAAAATATCTGATATCAATAAAAATATTTCATTTTTATAAAATGTTTTACTTAAATATACAGTAGAGCGTCGATTTTCCGAATCAATTGGGGACTGGGTTTGTTCGGATAACTGATTTACGTACGAAAATAGTTTAACGTATCCGATATTCCGATTTCGAAATTTTTCTCCGTTGCGTGTCGCTTCGCGTTGAATTTTCGTCGATGATAAGCCTAACAAAGACTATTGTATTGTTAAAAATTATTTTTTTTATTTTGTACA